>NC_138351.1:155340-400857 GCF_046562875.1 Panthera onca
GGCTTCCCGACCGCGTCGTTGTGTTGGGTACATGGCGCTTTCCATGGAGACCCTGCATTTCCTTTCCAGCATTTCTGACTTCCGGAAACAATGTCTGAGTTGAAAGACGGTCCCTCTCCCCTTCCTCCTCCACCCTCTCCCCCCGTCCCCCTCCCATACACACACACACACACGCACACACACACACACACAGTGTCGTCTCACAGAGTTGATTGACTCTACGGCACTTTCCTCAGGGGCCCCCGCATGGTTTTCAGACACGCGTCAGCCAAACCAGCTGTGAGTCGAAGGATGTGTAAGCAGCCGTGTTGCTTCCAAGAGTTGAGTACATGGCCCTTTCCCGTGCAGCTGCCCCCACAGGTGCTCAAACACTTGTAACTGTGAAAGGAGACGTTAGATGAAAGACCGTCGCACTCCAAGGGTTGTCTCGCAGAGCTGAGGACAAGGCCCTTTCCGCATAGGGCCTGCGTTCGTTTTCAGACACTTCTAACCTAATGAAGCAAGTCGATCGTTGAAAGGTAGTTCCCCGGTGTCTCACAGAGTTGAGTATACGGCCCTTGCCGTGGAGCACCCGCAGGCATCTCAAACGCTCGTAACTTAGTGAACCAAGGTGCGAGTGGAAGGAGGATGGTCACCCCGCAGCGTCGATTCGCAGAGTTGAGCGTATGTGACCCTTTCCACCCTTTCCGCCCTGCCTGGTGTTTCACGAACCCTTCTGGGTTCGTGACGTCACAGACTAGTGACACGCTGGTGTCACCACCCTGGTGTGTCGCAGACTGCAGTAGATGGCGGCGCTTCCCTCCGAGTTCCTCGCACGCCTTCACAAACAGGACCAACTTGGTGAAACGAGAAGCTAGTTGAAACCATGGATTCCGCACCGTGTGGGCTTGAGAGAGTTGAGTACGTGGCGCTTTCCCCATCGGCCCCGCGTCCGTTTTCAATCGCCTGTACCATCGTGAAACCAGATTTCAGTCAAAAGAGAGTTTCTCCACGATACTTGTTTCCACACGCTCGCGCGTATTGTGTCCCTTTCCCCACAGTTTTCCGCAGGTGTTTCCACACACGTCTAACGTAGTGAAACCTGATGATGTTCCTTGAAGGATGGCTTCACCACCCTGTTGTTCCGCAGAGTTCGGGCACAGGCCACTTTCCGTGTAGGCCCTGCGTAGGTTTCAGGCCACGTCTAGCTTTGGGAAACGAGATGTTAGGGGAAAGGTGCTCTCCACGAAGTGGTTCATGCAGTTGGCACAGAGGAACTCTCGTTGTGGGCCCTACCTTTGTCTTCCAACTATTCTCACTGAGTGCAAAGAGATGCAGTTACCTGAGAGATGTTTTCCCCACAGTGTTGTACCACAGAGTTGAGCGATCCGTGCCACTTCCTCACCCCCACCCCCACCCCACCCCCACCCCCCATAGGCCCTGGGAGTTTTCGAACACTTTTAATTTCATCCAGCGAAAGCACAGGGCCGTTGAAAGAGGGCTTCACCGCCATGTGGTTTCAGAGATTCGAGGTATGGCCCTTCCCACACACGCCCCCGCATGGTTGAGGTTTTCAGACGCTCCTCACCTCGTGATACAAGGTGTTCCTGGAAAAGTGGCTTCCGCCAAGTGCAGTTTGACAAAGGGTACGGCACTGCGGGCACAGGCCCTGCATAGTTTTGCCACACTTGCGACTTACCCCAGACGACGTGTCTGCGGAATGATGGGTTCCCCGCAGTGTCGCACCGCAGAATGGAGTCTATGGCGCTCCGCGTGTAAGCCCCGCATAGGCTTTCCAAATTGTCTCACTTGGTGAGACCAGACGCTCCTGGAAAGAATTTTCTCACGACCGTGTGGTTTCAGAGAGTTGAGTTTATGGCACTTGCCTCATCGCCTTCTCCTAGGTTTTCAAACACTTGTAACAGCGAAAGCAGAATGTGCGTTGAAAGACGGCTCCACCACAGTGCAAGCAGGTGTTGTTTCCCAGCCTTGAGGATTTGACACTGTCCACAGAGGCCCCGCCTAGCTTTTCCAACACTTCCAACTTCGTGATGCGAGACGGTAGTCGAAAAGGGGTTTGTTTCTGCAAAGTGCAGTGCGACAGAGCCTATGGCCCTATCGGCACAGGCCCTCCAGAGTTTTTCACAAAGTCTAACTTAGTGAGATGACAGGTTTGTTGGAGGATGGTTTCCCCACAGGGTTCTTTCCCAGGCTGGAGTCTGTGGCACTATGTGCCTAGGCCCCGCGTTCGTATTCACACCCTTCGAAGTTAGCGAACCGTGATGCTGGTTGCGAGAGGCTCCCTCCCGCGTATTCTCTCACTGGGTCGAGCACGTGTCACTTTCCAGATGGTTCCTGCCTAGGTTGTGCATACCATGCGAGATGGTAGCGGAAAGGTGGTTTCTGCGGAGTGCAGTTGGACAGAGTCTATTATGTACTACGGCACGGTCAACACTGGACCCATAGCGATTTTTCAAAGCCTTCTAACGCAACGAAATGAGGCGAGTCTTGAAAGATGGTTCCCCGCTGTTGTTTCGCAGAGGTGAGGATTCGGCACTTTTACCGTGTAGGGCCCTGCCCACGTTTTAAAAGAGTTCGCAGCGAAACCTTGATAGACTTAGTTGGGAAGACTGTGAGACCCCAGTGCTGTTTCCAGAGGCGAGGGTATGGCACTTGCCGCATAAGCCCGCCATCCGTTTTCGACACAGCAGCCTCAGTGAGACAAGATGCTAGTGGAAAGATGGCTTGCCCAGGGCGTTTCGTGCGTGGAGTGCCTGGCACCTTGGGTGTAGGTCGGCACGGGTTTTCCAACGTGTGGCTTACCGCAACTCGGTGTTAGTTCCTCAGCTGATTCCTGCACACTTTCGTTTCTCGGGGTTGAGTGCATGGCCGTGGCGTCGTGGGCCCCGCATGGGTTTTCAAGCGCTACGTAACCTTACTGACACGAGGTGCCCGTTGAAAGATGGTTTCGCCATCTTGTTCTTTGCCAAGAGGTGAGCGTACGGCACGTTGCGGGGCGGGGGGCACAGTCCTCGCACGGCTGTTCCAACACCTCTCACCTGGGGGAACCCAGACGTTAGCCGGGAAGATGGTTTCTCCACAGCGATCTTTCAGAGTCGGGTGTGTGCCACTTTGCCCCCAGGGTTGCCGGCATTGGGTTTCAGACGCTTCAAAGTGAGTGAAACAAGACGTTACTCGAAAGACGGTGATCCCACCGTGTTGTTCCTCGGAGGGGAGTATAGGGCACCTTATGCTTCGGCCCGCAAGGATGTTCCAGCCCTCCTAAATGAGTGGAGACTCAGGGTAGTTGAACGACGGTTTCACCACTCTGCCGTTTCACAGAGTTGAGTAGCTGGCCCGCTCCGCATACGCCCTGCAGAGTAGAGTCTTCAAACGTATTCGGCAGAGCGAAACCAGACGGGACTTGAACCAGACGGCCTCCCCACAAGTGCTGTGTCACAGAGTTCAGTATGGGGGCATGTTTCCCGCTAGGCCTCGCCATAGGTTTTCAGGCACTTTTAACTTACACGAGGTGACTGTGGAAAGATGGCTTCCCGACCGCGTCCGTTGTGTTGGGTACATGGCGCTTTCCATGGAGACCCTGCATTTCCTTTCCAGCATTTCTGACTTCCGGAAACAATGTCTGAGTTGAAAGACGGTCCCTCTCCCCCTTCCTCCTCCACCCTCTCCCCCCGTCCCCCCTCCCATACACACACACACACACGCACACACACACACACACACAGTGTCGTCTCACAGAGTTGATTGACTCTACGGCACTTTCCTCAGGGGCCCCCGCATGGTTTTCAGACACGCGTCAGCCAAACCAGCTGTGAGTCGAAGGATGTGTAAGCAGCCGTGTTGCTTCCAAGAGTTGAGTACATGGCCCTTTCCGTGCAGCTGCCCCACAGGTGCTCAAACACTTGTAACTGTGAAAGGAGACGTTAGATGAAAGACCGTCGCACTCCAAGGGTTGTCTCGCAGAGCTGAGGACAAGGCCCTTTCCGCATAGGGCCTGCGTTCGTTTTCAGACACTTCTAACCTAATGAAGCAAGTCGATCGTTGAAAGGTAGTTCCCCGGTGTCTCACAGAGTTGAGTATACGGCCCTTGCCGTGGAGCACCCGCAGGCATCTCAAACGCTCGTAACTTAGTGAACCAAGGTGCGAGTGGAAGGAGGATGGTCACCCCGCAGCGTCGATTCGCAGAGTTGAGCGTATGTGACCCTTTCCACCCTTTCCGCCCTGCCTGGTGTTTCACGAACCCTTCTGGGTTCGTGACGTCACAGACTAGTGACACGCTGGTGTCACCACCCTGGTGTGTCGCAGACTGCAGTAGATGGCGGCGCTTCCCTCCGAGTTCCTCGCACGCCTTCACAAACAGGACCAACTTGGTGAAACGAGAAGCTAGTTGAAACCATGGATTCCGCACCGTGTGGCTTGAGAGAGTTGAGTACGTGGCGCTTTCCCCATCGGCCCCGCGTCCGTTTTCAATCGCCTGTACCATCGTGAAACCAGATTTCAGTCAAAAGAGAGTTTCTCCACGATACTTGTTTCCACACGCTCGCGCGTATTGTGTCCCTTTCCCCACAGTTTTCCGCAGGTGTTTCCACACACGTCTAACGTAGTGAAACCTGATGATGTTCCTTGAAGGATGGCTTCACCACCCTGTTGTTCCGCAGAGTTCGGGCACAGGCCACTTTCCGTGTAGGCCCTGCGTAGGTTTCAGGCCACGTCTAGCTTTGGGAAACGAGATGTTAGGGGAAAGGTGCTCTCCACGAAGTGGTTCATGCAGTTGGCACAGAGGAACTCTCGTTGTGGGCCCTACCTTTGTCTTCCAACTATTCTCACTGAGTGCAAAGAGATGCAGTTACCTGAGAGATGTTTTCCCCACAGTGTTGTACCACAGAGTTGAGCGATCCGTGCCACTTCCTCACCCCCACCCCCACCCCCACCCCCACCCCCCATAGGCCCTGGGAGTTTTCGAACACTTTTAATTTCATCCAGCGAAAGCACAGGGCCGTTGAAAGAGGGCTTCACCGCCATGTGGTTTCAGAGATTCGAGGTATGGCCCTTCCCACACACGCCCCCGCATGGTTGAGGTTTTCAGACGCTCCTCACCTCGTGATACAAGGTGTTCCTGGAAAAGTGGCTTCCGCCAAGTGCAGTTTGACAAAGGGTACGGCACTGCGGGCACAGGCCCTGCATAGTTTTGCCAACACTTGCGACTTACCCCAGACGACGTGTCTGCGGAATGATGGGTTCCCCGCAGTGTCGCACCGCAGAATGGAGTCTATGGCGCTCCGCGTGTAAGCCCCGCATAGGCTTTCCAAATTGTCTCACTTGGTGAGACCAGACGCTCCTGGAAAGAATTTTCTCACGACCGTGTGGTTTCAGAGAGTTGAGTTTATGGCACTTGCCTCATCGCCTTCTCCTAGGTTTTCAAACACTTGTAACAGCGAAAGCAGAATGTGCGTTGAAAGACGGCTCCACCACAGTGCAAGCAGGTGTTGTTTCCCAGCCTTGAGGATTTGACACTGTCCACAGAGGCCCCGCCTAGCTTTTCCAACACTTCCAACTTCGTGATGCGAGACGGTAGTCGAAAAGGGGTTTGTTTCTGCAAAGTGCAGTGCGACAGAGCCTATGGCCCTATCGGCACAGGCCCTCCAGAGTTTTTCACAAAGTCTAACTTAGTGAGATGACAGGTTTGTTGGAGGATGGTTTCCCCACAGGGTTCTTTCCCAGGCTGGAGTCTGTGGCACTATGTGCCTAGGCCCCGCGTTCGTATTCACACCCTTCGAAGTTAGCGAACCGTGATGCTGGTTGCGAGAGGCTCCCTCCCGCGTATTCTCTCACTGGGTCGAGCACGTGTCACTTTCCAGATGGTTCCTGCCTAGGTGTGCATACCATGCGAGATGGTAGCGGAAAGGTGGTTTCTGCGGAGTGCAGTTGGACAGAGTCTATTATGTACT
Organism: Panthera onca; assembly: GCF_046562875.1. Lineage (NCBI taxonomy): Eukaryota > Metazoa > Chordata > Mammalia > Carnivora > Felidae > Panthera > Panthera onca. Next base: position 161,289 of record NC_138351.1, read on the forward strand.
ACGGCACGGTCAACACTGGACCCATAGCGATTTTTCAAAGCCTTCTAACGCAACGAAATGAGGCGAGTCTTGAAAGATGGTTCCCCGCTGTTGTTTCGCAGAGGTGAGGATTCGGCACTTTTACCGTGTAGGCCCTGCCCACGTTTTAAAAGAGTTCGCAGCGAAACCTTGATAGACTTAGTTGGGAAGACTGTGAGACCCCAGTGCTGTTTCCAGAGGCGAGGGTATGGCACTTGCCGCATAAGCCCGCCATCCGTTTTCGACACAGCAGCCTCAGTGAGACAAGATGCTAGTGGAAAGATGGCTTGCCCAGGGCGTTTCGTGCGGTGGAGTGCCTGGCACCTTGGGTGTAGGTCGGCACGGGTTTTCCAACGTGTGGCTTACCGCAACTCGGTGTTAGTTCCTCAGCTGATTCCTGCACACTTTCGTTTCTCGGGGTTGAGTGCATGGCCGTGGCGTCGTGGGCCCCGCATGGGTTTTCAAGCGCTACGTAACCTTACTGACACGAGGTGCCCGTTGAAAGATGGTTTCGCCATCTTGTTCTTTGCCAAGAGGTGAGCGTACGGCACGTTGCGGGGCGGGGGGCACAGTCCTCGCACGGCTGTTCCAACACCTCTCACCTGGGGGAACCCAGACGTTAGCCGGGAAGATGGTTTCTCCACAGCGATCTTTCAGAGTCGGGTGTGTGCCACTTTGCCCCCAGGGTTGCCGGCATTGGGTTTCAGACGCTTCAAAGTGAGTGAAACAAGACGTTACTCGAAAGACGGTGATCCCACCGTGTTGTTCCTCGGAGGGGAGTATAGGGCACCTTATGCTTCGGCCCCGCAAGGATGTTCCAGCCCTCCTAAATGAGTGGAGACTCAGGGTAGTTGAACGACGGTTTCACCACTCTGCCGTTTCACAGAGTTGAGTAGCTGGCCCGCTCCGCATACGCCCTGCAGAGTAGAGTCTTCAAACGTATTCGGCAGAGCGAAACCAGACGGGACTTGAACCAGACGGCCTCCCCACAAGTGCTGTGTCACAGAGTTCAGTATGGGGCATGTTTCCCGCTAGGCCTCGCCATAGGTTTTCAGGCACTTTTAACTTACACGAGGTGACTGTGGAAAGATGGCTTCCCGACCGCGTCCGTTGTGTTGGGTACATGGCGCTTTCCATGGAGACCCTGCATTTCCTTTCCAGCATTTCTGACTTCCGGAAACAATGTCTGAGTTGAAAGACGGTCCCTCTCCCCCTTCCTCCTCCACCCTCTCCCCCCGTCCCCCCTCCCATACACACACACACACACGCACACACACACACACACAGTGTCGTCTCACAGAGTTGATTGACTCTACGGCACTTTCCTCAGGGGCCCCCGCATGGTTTTCAGACACGCGTCAGCCAAACCAGCTGTGAGTCGAAGGATGTGTAAGCAGCCGTGTTGCTTCCAAGAGTTGAGTACATGGCCCTTTCCGTGCAGCTGCCCCCACAGGTGCTCAAACACTTGTAACTGTGAAAGGAGACGTTAGATGAAAGACCGTCGCACTCCAAGGGTTGTCTCGCAGAGCTGAGGACAAGGCCCTTTCCGCATAGGGCCTGCGTTCGTTTTCAGACACTTCTAACCTAATGAAGCAAGTCGATCGTTGAAAGGTAGTTCCCCGGTGTCTCACAGAGTTGAGTATACGGCCCTTGCCGTGGAGCACCCGCAGGCATCTCAAACGCTCGTAACTTAGTGAACCAAGGTGCGAGTGGAAGGAGGATGGTCACCCCGCAGCGTCGATTCGCAGAGTTGAGCGTATGTGACCCTTTCCACCCTTTCCGCCCTGCCTGGTGTTTCACGAACCCTTCTGGGTTCGTGACGTCACAGACTAGTGACACGCTGGTGTCACCACCCTGGTGTGTCGCAGACTGCAGTAGATGGCGGCGCTTCCCTCCGAGTTCCTCGCACGCCTTCACAAACAGGACCAACTTGGTGAAACGAGAAGCTAGTTGAAACCATGGATTCCGCACCGTGTGGCTTGAGAGAGTTGAGTACGTGGCGCTTTCCCCATCGGCCCCGCGTCCGTTTTCAATCGCCTGTACCATCGTGAAACCAGATTTCAGTCAAAAGAGAGTTTCTCCACGATACTTGTTTCCACACGCTCGCGCGTATTGTGTCCCTTTCCCCACAGTTTTCCGCAGGTGTTTCCACACACGTCTAACGTAGTGAAACCTGATGATGTTCCTTGAAGGATGGCTTCACCACCCTGTTGTTCCGCAGAGTTCGGGCACAGGCCACTTTCCGTGTAGGCCCTGCGTAGGTTTCAGGCCACGTCTAGCTTTGGGAAACGAGATGTTAGGGGAAAGGTGCTCTCCACGAAGTGGTTCATGCAGTTGGCACAGAGGAACTCTCGTTGTGGGCCCTACCTTTGTCTTCCAACTATTCTCACTGAGTGCAAAGAGATGCAGTTACCTGAGAGATGTTTTCCCCACAGTGTTGTACCACAGAGTTGAGCGATCCGTGCCACTTCCTCACCCCCACCCCCACCCCCACCCCCACCCCCCATAGGCCCTGGGAGTTTTCGAACACTTTTAATTTCATCCAGCGAAAGCACAGGGCCGTTGAAAGAGGGCTTCACCGCCATGTGGTTTCAGAGATTCGAGGTATGGCCCTTCCCACACACGCCCCCGCATGGTTGAGGTTTTCAGACGCTCCTCACCTCGTGATACAAGGTGTTCCTGGAAAAGTGGCTTCCGCCAAGTGCAGTTTGACAAAGGGTACGGCACTGCGGGCACAGGCCCTGCATAGTTTTGCCAACACTTGCGACTTACCCCAGACGACGTGTCTGCGGAATGATGGGTTCCCCGCAGTGTCGCACCGCAGAATGGAGTCTATGGCGCTCCGCGTGTAAGCCCCGCATAGGCTTTCCAAATTGTCTCACTTGGTGAGACCAGACGCTCCTGGAAAGAATTTTCTCACGACCGTGTGGTTTCAGAGAGTTGAGTTTATGGCACTTGCCTCATCGCCTTCTCCTAGGTTTTCAAACACTTGTAACAGCGAAAGCAGAATGTGCGTTGAAAGACGGCTCCACCACAGTGCAAGCAGGTGTTGTTTCCCAGCCTTGAGGATTTGACACTGTCCACAGAGGCCCCGCCTAGCTTTTCCAACACTTCCAACTTCGTGATGCGAGACGGTAGTCGAAAAGGGGTTTGTTTCTGCAAAGTGCAGTGCGACAGAGCCTATGGCCCTATCGGCACAGGCCCTCCAGAGTTTTTCACAAAGTCTAACTTAGTGAGATGACAGGTTTGTTGGAGGATGGTTTCCCCACAGGGTTCTTTCCCAGGCTGGAGTCTGTGGCACTATGTGCCTAGGCCCCGCGTTCGTATTCACACCCTTCGAAGTTAGCGAACCGTGATGCTGGTTGCGAGAGGCTCCCTCCCGCGTATTCTCTCACTGGGTCGAGCACGTGTCACTTTCCAGATGGTTCCTGCCTAGGTGTGCATACCATGCGAGATGGTAGCGGAAAGGTGGTTTCTGCGGAGTGCAGTTGGACAGAGTCTATTATGTACTACGGCACGGTCAACACTGGACCCATAGCGATTTTTCAAAGCCTTCTAACGCAACGAAATGAGGCGAGTCTTGAAAGATGGTTCCCCGCTGTTGTTTCGCAGAGGTGAGGATTCGGCACTTTTACCGTGTAGGCCCTGCCCACGTTTTAAAAGAGTTCGCAGCGAAACCTTGATAGACTTAGTTGGGAAGACTGTGAGACCCCAGTGCTGTTTCCAGAGGCGAGGGTATGGCACTTGCCGCATAAGCCCGCCATCCGTTTTCGACACAGCAGCCTCAGTGAGACAAGATGCTAGTGGAAAGATGGCTTGCCCAGGGCGTTTCGTGCGGTGGAGTGCCTGGCACCTTGGGTGTAGGTCGGCACGGGTTTTCCAACGTGTGGCTTACCGCAACTCGGTGTTAGTTCCTCAGCTGATTCCTGCACACTTTCGTTTCTCGGGGTTGAGTGCATGGCCGTGGCGTCGTGGGCCCCGCATGGGTTTTCAAGCGCTACGTAACCTTACTGACACGAGGTGCCCGTTGAAAGATGGTTTCGCCATCTTGTTCTTTGCCAAGAGGTGAGCGTACGGCACGTTGCGGGGCGGGGGGCACAGTCCTCGCACGGCTGTTCCAACACCTCTCACCTGGGGGAACCCAGACGTTAGCCGGGAAGATGGTTTCTCCACAGCGATCTTTCAGAGTCGGGTGTGTGCCACTTTGCCCCCAGGGTTGCCGGCATTGGGTTTCAGACGCTTCAAAGTGAGTGAAACAAGACGTTACTCGAAAGACGGTGATCCCACCGTGTTGTTCCTCGGAGGGGAGTATAGGGCACCTTATGCTTCGGCCCCGCAAGGATGTTCCAGCCCTCCTAAATGAGTGGAGACTCAGGGTAGTTGAACGACGGTTTCACCACTCTGCCGTTTCACAGAGTTGAGTAGCTGGCCCGCTCCGCATACGCCCTGCAGAGTAGAGTCTTCAAACGTATTCGGCAGAGCGAAACCAGACGGGACTTGAACCAGACGGCCTCCCCACAAGTGCTGTGTCACAGAGTTCAGTATGGGGCATGTTTCCCGCTAGGCCTCGCCATAGGTTTTCAGGCACTTTTAACTTACACGAGGTGACTGTGGAAAGATGGCTTCCCGACCGCGTCCGTTGTGTTGGGTACATGGCGCTTTCCATGGAGACCCTGCATTTCCTTTCCAGCATTTCTGACTTCCGGAAACAATGTCTGAGTTGAAAGACGGTCCCTCTCCCCCTTCCTCCTCCACCCTCTCCCCCCGTCCCCCCTCCCATACACACACACACACACGCACACACACACACACACAGTGTCGTCTCACAGAGTTGATTGACTCTACGGCACTTTCCTCAGGGGCCCCCGCATGGTTTTCAGACACGCGTCAGCCAAACCAGCTGTGAGTCGAAGGATGTGTAAGCAGCCGTGTTGCTTCCAAGAGTTGAGTACATGGCCCTTTCCGTGCAGCTGCCCCCACAGGTGCTCAAACACTTGTAACTGTGAAAGGAGACGTTAGATGAAAGACCGTCGCACTCCAAGGGTTGTCTCGCAGAGCTGAGGACAAGGCCCTTTCCGCATAGGGCCTGCGTTCGTTTTCAGACACTTCTAACCTAATGAAGCAAGTCGATCGTTGAAAGGTAGTTCCCCGGTGTCTCACAGAGTTGAGTATACGGCCCTTGCCGTGGAGCACCCGCAGGCATCTCAAACGCTCGTAACTTAGTGAACCAAGGTGCGAGTGGAAGGAGGATGGTCACCCCGCAGCGTCGATTCGCAGAGTTGAGCGTATGTGACCCTTTCCACCCTTTCCGCCCTGCCTGGTGTTTCACGAACCCTTCTGGGTTCGTGACGTCACAGACTAGTGACACGCTGGTGTCACCACCCTGGTGTGTCGCAGACTGCAGTAGATGGCGGCGCTTCCCTCCGAGTTCCTCGCACGCCTTCACAAACAGGACCAACTTGGTGAAACGAGAAGCTAGTTGAAACCATGGATTCCGCACCGTGTGGCTTGAGAGAGTTGAGTACGTGGCGCTTTCCCCATCGGCCCCGCGTCCGTTTTCAATCGCCTGTACCATCGTGAAACCAGATTTCAGTCAAAAGAGAGTTTCTCCACGATACTTGTTTCCACACGCTCGCGCGTATTGTGTCCCTTTCCCCACAGTTTTCCGCAGGTGTTTCCACACACGTCTAACGTAGTGAAACCTGATGATGTTCCTTGAAGGATGGCTTCACCACCCTGTTGTTCCGCAGAGTTCGGGCACAGGCCACTTTCCGTGTAGGCCCTGCGTAGGTTTCAGGCCACGTCTAGCTTTGGGAAACGAGATGTTAGGGGAAAGGTGCTCTCCACGAAGTGGTTCATGCAGTTGGCACAGAGGAACTCTCGTTGTGGGCCCTACCTTTGTCTTCCAACTATTCTCACTGAGTGCAAAGAGATGCAGTTACCTGAGAGATGTTTTCCCCACAGTGTTGTACCACAGAGTTGAGCGATCCGTGCCACTTCCTCACCCCCACCCCCACCCCCACCCCCACCCCCCATAGGCCCTGGGAGTTTTCGAACACTTTTAATTTCATCCAGCGAAAGCACAGGGCCGTTGAAAGAGGGCTTCACCGCCATGTGGTTTCAGAGATTCGAGGTATGGCCCTTCCCACACACGCCCCCGCATGGTTGAGGTTTTCAGACGCTCCTCACCTCGTGATACAAGGTGTTCCTGGAAAAGTGGCTTCCGCCAAGTGCAGTTTGACAAAGGGTACGGCACTGCGGGCACAGGCCCTGCATAGTTTTGCCAACACTTGCGACTTACCCCAGACGACGTGTCTGCGGAATGATGGGTTCCCCGCAGTGTCGCACCGCAGAATGGAGTCTATGGCGCTCCGCGTGTAAGCCCCGCATAGGCTTTCCAAATTGTCTCACTTGGTGAGACCAGACGCTCCTGGAAAGAATTTTCTCACGACCGTGTGGTTTCAGAGAGTTGAGTTTATGGCACTTGCCTCATCGCCTTCTCCTAGGTTTTCAAACACTTGTAACAGCGAAAGCAGAATGTGCGTTGAAAGACGGCTCCACCACAGTGCAAGCAGGTGTTGTTTCCCAGCCTTGAGGATTTGACACTGTCCACAGAGGCCCCGCCTAGCTTTTCCAACACTTCCAACTTCGTGATGCGAGACGGTAGTCGAAAAGGGGTTTGTTTCTGCAAAGTGCAGTGCGACAGAGCCTATGGCCCTATCGGCACAGGCCCTCCAGAGTTTTTCACAAAGTCTAACTTAGTGAGATGACAGGTTTGTTGGAGGATGGTTTCCCCACAGGGTTCTTTCCCAGGCTGGAGTCTGTGGCACTATGTGCCTAGGCCCCGCGTTCGTATTCACACCCTTCGAAGTTAGCGAACCGTGATGCTGGTTGCGAGAGGCTCCCTCCCGCGTATTCTCTCACTGGGTCGAGCACGTGTCACTTTCCAGATGGTTCCTGCCTAGGTGTGCATACCATGCGAGATGGTAGCGGAAAGGTGGTTTCTGCGGAGTGCAGTTGGACAGAGTCTATTATGTACTACGGCACGGTCAACACTGGACCCATAGCGATTTTTCAAAGCCTTCTAACGCAACGAAATGAGGCGAGTCTTGAAAGATGGTTCCCCGCTGTTGTTTCGCAGAGGTGAGGATTCGGCACTTTTACCGTGTAGGCCCTGCCCACGTTTTAAAAGAGTTCGCAGCGAAACCTTGATAGACTTAGTTGGGAAGACTGTGAGACCCCAGTGCTGTTTCCAGAGGCGAGGGTATGGCACTTGCCGCATAAGCCCGCCATCCGTTTTCGACACAGCAGCCTCAGTGAGACAAGATGCTAGTGGAAAGATGGCTTGCCCAGGGCGTTTCGTGCGGTGGAGTGCCTGGCACCTTGGGTGTAGGTCGGCACGGGTTTTCCAACGTGTGGCTTACCGCAACTCGGTGTTAGTTCCTCAGCTGATTCCTGCACACTTTCGTTTCTCGGGGTTGAGTGCATGGCCGTGGCGTCGTGGGCCCCGCATGGGTTTTCAAGCGCTACGTAACCTTACTGACACGAGGTGCCCGTTGAAAGATGGTTTCGCCATCTTGTTCTTTGCCAAGAGGTGAGCGTACGGCACGTTGCGGGGCGGGGGGCACAGTCCTCGCACGGCTGTTCCAACACCTCTCACCTGGGGGAACCCAGACGTTAGCCGGGAAGATGGTTTCTCCACAGCGATCTTTCAGAGTCGGGTGTGTGCCACTTTGCCCCCAGGGTTGCCGGCATTGGGTTTCAGACGCTTCAAAGTGAGTGAAACAAGACGTTACTCGAAAGACGGTGATCCCACCGTGTTGTTCCTCGGAGGGGAGTATAGGGCACCTTATGCTTCGGCCCCGCAAGGATGTTCCAGCCCTCCTAAATGAGTGGAGACTCAGGGTAGTTGAACGACGGTTTCACCACTCTGCCGTTTCACAGAGTTGAGTAGCTGGCCCGCTCCGCATACGCCCTGCAGAGTAGAGTCTTCAAACGTATTCGGCAGAGCGAAACCAGACGGGACTTGAACCAGACGGCCTCCCCACAAGTGCTGTGTCACAGAGTTCAGTATGGGGCATGTTTCCCGCTAGGCCTCGCCATAGGTTTTCAGGCACTTTTAACTTACACGAGGTGACTGTGGAAAGATGGCTTCCCGACCGCGTCCGTTGTGTTGGGTACATGGCGCTTTCCATGGAGACCCTGCATTTCCTTTCCAGCATTTCTGACTTCCGGAAACAATGTCTGAGTTGAAAGACGGTCCCTCTCCCCCTTCCTCCTCCACCCTCTCCCCCCGTCCCCCCTCCCATACACACACACACACACGCACACACACACACACACAGTGTCGTCTCACAGAGTTGATTGACTCTACGGCACTTTCCTCAGGGGCCCCCGCATGGTTTTCAGACACGCGTCAGCCAAACCAGCTGTGAGTCGAAGGATGTGTAAGCAGCCGTGTTGCTTCCAAGAGTTGAGTACATGGCCCTTTCCGTGCAGCTGCCCCCACAGGTGCTCAAACACTTGTAACTGTGAAAGGAGACGTTAGATGAAAGACCGTCGCACTCCAAGGGTTGTCTCGCAGAGCTGAGGACAAGGCCCTTTCCGCATAGGGCCTGCGTTCGTTTTCAGACACTTCTAACCTAATGAAGCAAGTCGATCGTTGAAAGGTAGTTCCCCGGTGTCTCACAGAGTTGAGTATACGGCCCTTGCCGTGGAGCACCCGCAGGCATCTCAAACGCTCGTAACTTAGTGAACCAAGGTGCGAGTGGAAGGAGGATGGTCACCCCGCAGCGTCGATTCGCAGAGTTGAGCGTATGTGACCCTTTCCACCCTTTCCGCCCTGCCTGGTGTTTCACGAACCCTTCTGGGTTCGTGACGTCACAGACTAGTGACACGCTGGTGTCACCACCCTGGTGTGTCGCAGACTGCAGTAGATGGCGGCGCTTCCCTCCGAGTTCCTCGCACGCCTTCACAAACAGGACCAACTTGGTGAAACGAGAAGCTAGTTGAAACCATGGATTCCGCACCGTGTGGCTTGAGAGAGTTGAGTACGTGGCGCTTTCCCCATCGGCCCCGCGTCCGTTTTCAATCGCCTGTACCATCGTGAAACCAGATTTCAGTCAAAAGAGAGTTTCTCCACGATACTTGTTTCCACACGCTCGCGCGTATTGTGTCCCTTTCCCCACAGTTTTCCGCAGGTGTTTCCACACACGTCTAACGTAGTGAAACCTGATGATGTTCCTTGAAGGATGGCTTCACCACCCTGTTGTTCCGCAGAGTTCGGGCACAGGCCACTTTCCGTGTAGGCCCTGCGTAGGTTTCAGGCCACGTCTAGCTTTGGGAAACGAGATGTTAGGGGAAAGGTGCTCTCCACGAAGTGGTTCATGCAGTTGGCACAGAGGAACTCTCGTTGTGGGCCCTACCTTTGTCTTCCAACTATTCTCACTGAGTGCAAAGAGATGCAGTTACCTGAGAGATGTTTTCCCCACAGTGTTGTACCACAGAGTTGAGCGATCCGTGCCACTTCCTCACCCCCACCCCCACCCCCACCCCCACCCCCCATAGGCCCTGGGAGTTTTCGAACACTTTTAATTTCATCCAGCGAAAGCACAGGGCCGTTGAAAGAGGGCTTCACCGCCATGTGGTTTCAGAGATTCGAGGTATGGCCCTTCCCACACACGCCCCCGCATGGTTGAGGTTTTCAGACGCTCCTCACCTCGTGATACAAGGTGTTCCTGGAAAAGTGGCTTCCGCCAAGTGCAGTTTGACAAAGGGTACGGCACTGCGGGCACAGGCCCTGCATAGTTTTGCCAACACTTGCGACTTACCCCAGACGACGTGTCTGCGGAATGATGGGTTCCCCGCAGTGTCGCACCGCAGAATGGAGTCTATGGCGCTCCGCGTGTAAGCCCCGCATAGGCTTTCCAAATTGTCTCACTTGGTGAGACCAGACGCTCCTGGAAAGAATTTTCTCACGACCGTGTGGTTTCAGAGAGTTGAGTTTATGGCACTTGCCTCATCGCCTTCTCCTAGGTTTTCAAACACTTGTAACAGCGAAAGCAGAATGTGCGTTGAAAGACGGCTCCACCACAGTGCAAGCAGGTGTTGTTTCCCAGCCTTGAGGATTTGACACTGTCCACAGAGGCCCCGCCTAGCTTTTCCAACACTTCCAACTTCGTGATGCGAGACGGTAGTCGAAAAGGGGTTTGTTTCTGCAAAGTGCAGTGCGACAGAGCCTATGGCCCTATCGGCACAGGCCCTCCAGAGTTTTTCACAAAGTCTAACTTAGTGAGATGACAGGTTTGTTGGAGGATGGTTTCCCCACAGGGTTCTTTCCCAGGCTGGAGTCTGTGGCACTATGTGCCTAGGCCCCGCGTTCGTATTCACACCCTTCGAAGTTAGCGAACCGTGATGCTGGTTGCGAGAGGCTCCCTCCCGCGTATTCTCTCACTGGGTCGAGCACGTGTCACTTTCCAGATGGTTCCTGCCTGGGTGTGCATACCATGCGAGATGGTAGCGGAAAGGTGGTTTCTGCGGAGTGCAGTTGGACAGAGTCTATTATGTACTACGGCACGGTCAACACTGGACCCATAGCGATTTTTCAAAGCCTTCTAACGCAACGAAATGAGGCGAGTCTTGAAAGATGGTTCCCCGCTGTTGTTTCGCAGAGGTGAGGATTCGGCACTTTTACCGTGTAGGCCCTGCCCACGTTTTAAAAGAGTTCGCAGCGAAACCTTGATAGACTTAGTTGGGAAGACTGTGAGACCCCAGTGCTGTTTCCAGAGGCGAGGGTACGGCACTTGCCGCATAAGCCCGCCATCCGTTTTCGACACAGCAGCCTCAGTGAGACAAGATGCTAGTGGAAAGATGGCTTGCCCAGGGCGTTTCGTGCGGTGGAGTGCCTGGCACCTTGGGTGTAGGTCGGCACGGGTTTTCCAACGTGTGGCTTACCGCAACTCGGTGTTAGTTCCTCAGCTGATTCCTGCACACTTTCGTTTCTCGGGGTTGAGTGCATGGCCGTGGCGTCGTGGGCCCCGCATGGGTTTTCAAGCGCTACGTAACCTTACTGACACGAGGTGCCCGTTGAAAGATGGTTTCGCCATCTTGTTCTTTGCCAAGAGGTGAGCGTACGGCACGTTGCGGGGCGGGGGGCACAGTCCTCGCACGGCTGTTCCAACACCTCTCACCTGGGGGAACCCAGACGTTAGCCGGGAAGATGGTTTCTCCACAGCGATCTTTCAGAGTCGGGTGTGTGCCACTTTGCCCCCAGGGTTGCCGGCATTGGGTTTCAGACGCTTCAAAGTGAGTGAAACAAGACGTTACTCGAAAGACGGTGATCCCACCGTGTTGTTCCTCGGAGGGGAGTATAGGGCACCTTATGCTTCGGCCCCGCAAGGATGTTCCAGCCCTCCTAAATGAGTGGAGACTCAGGGTAGTTGAACGACGGTTTCACCACTCTGCCGTTTCACAGAGTTGAGTAGCTGGCCCGCTCCGCATACGCCCTGCAGAGTAGAGTCTTCAAACGTATTCGGCAGAGCGAAACCAGACGGGACTTGAACCAGACGGCCTCCCCACAAGTGCTGTGTCACAGAGTTCAGTATGGGGCATGTTTCCCGCTAGGCCTCGCCATAGGTTTTCAGGCACTTTTAACTTACACGAGGTGACTGTGGAAAGATGGCTTCCCGACCGCGTCCGTTGTGTTGGGTACATGGCGCTTTCCATGGAGACCCTGCATTTCCTTTCCAGCATTTCTGACTTCCGGAAACAATGTCTGAGTTGAAAGACGGTCCCTCTCCCCCTTCCTCCTCCACCCTCTCCCCCCGTCCCCCCTCCCATACACACACACACACACGCACACACACACACACACACAGTGTCGTCTCACAGAGTTGATTGACTCTACGGCACTTTCCTCAGGGGCCCCCGCATGGTTTTCAGACACGCGTCAGCCAAACCAGCTGTGAGTCGAAGGATGTGTAAGCAGCCGTGTTGCTTCCAAGAGTTGAGTACATGGCCCTTTCCGTGCAGCTGCCCCCACAGGTGCTCAAACACTTGTAACTGTGAAAGGAGACGTTAGATGAAAGACCGTCGCACTCCAAGGGTTGTCTCGCAGAGCTGAGGACAAGGCCCTTTCCGCATAGGGCCTGCGTTCGTTTTCAGACACTTCTAACCTAATGAAGCAAGTCGATCGTTGAAAGGTAGTTCCCCGGTGTCTCACAGAGTTGAGTATACGGCCCTTGCCGTGGAGCACCCGCAGGCATCTCAAACGCTCGTAACTTAGTGAACCAAGGTGCGAGTGGAAGGAGGATGGTCACCCCGCAGCGTCGATTCGCAGAGTTGAGCGTATGTGACCCTTTCCACCCTTTCCGCCCTGCCTGGTGTTTCACGAACCCTTCTGGGTTCGTGACGTCACAGACTAGTGACACGCTGGTGTCACCACCCTGGTGTGTCGCAGACTGCAGTAGATGGCGGCGCTTCCCTCCGAGTTCCTCGCACGCCTTCACAAACAGGACCAACTTGGTGAAACGAGAAGCTAGTTGAAACCATGGATTCCGCACCGTGTGGCTTGAGAGAGTTGAGTACGTGGCGCTTTCCCCATCGGCCCCGCGTCCGTTTTCAATCGCCTGTACCATCGTGAAACCAGATTTCAGTCAAAAGAGAGTTTCTCCACGATACTTGTTTCCACACGCTCGCGCGTATTGTGTCCCTTTCCCCACAGTTTTCCGCAGGTGTTTCCACACACGTCTAACGTAGTGAAACCTGATGATGTTCCTTGAAGGATGGCTTCACCACCCTGTTGTTCCGCAGAGTTCGGGCACAGGCCACTTTCCGTGTAGGCCCTGCGTAGGTTTCAGGCCACGTCTAGCTTTGGGAAACGAGATGTTAGGGGAAAGGTGCTCTCCACGAAGTGGTTCATGCAGTTGGCACAGAGGAACTCTCGTTGTGGGCCCTACCTTTGTCTTCCAACTATTCTCACTGAGTGCAAAGAGATGCAGTTACCTGAGAGATGTTTTCCCCACAGTGTTGTACCACAGAGTTGAGCGATCCGTGCCACTTCCTCACCCCCACCCCCACCCCCACCCCCACCCCCCATAGGCCCTGGGAGTTTTCGAACACTTTTAATTTCATCCAGCGAAAGCACAGGGCCGTTGAAAGAGGGCTTCACCGCCATGTGGTTTCAGAGATTCGAGGTATGGCCCTTCCCACACACGCCCCCGCATGGTTGAGGTTTTCAGACGCTCCTCACCTCGTGATACAAGGTGTTCCTGGAAAAGTGGCTTCCGCCAAGTGCAGTTTGACAAAGGGTACGGCACTGCGGGCACAGGCCCTGCATAGTTTTGCCAACACTTGCGACTTACCCCAGACGACGTGTCTGCGGAATGATGGGTTCCCCGCAGTGTCGCACCGCAGAATGGAGTCTATGGCGCTCCGCGTGTAAGCCCCGCATAGGCTTTCCAAATTGTCTCACTTGGTGAGACCAGACGCTCCTGGAAAGAATTTTCTCACGACCGTGTGGTTTCAGAGAGTTGAGTTTATGGCACTTGCCTCATCGCCTTCTCCTAGGTTTTCAAACACTTGTAACAGCGAAAGCAGAATGTGCGTTGAAAGACGGCTCCACCACAGTGCAAGCAGGTGTTGTTTCCCAGCCTTGAGGATTTGACACTGTCCACAGAGGCCCCGCCTAGCTTTTCCAACACTTCCAACTTCGTGATGCGAGACGGTAGTCGAAAAGGGGTTTGTTTCTGCAAAGTGCAGTGCGACAGAGCCTATGGCCCTATCGGCACAGGCCCTCCAGAGTTTTTCACAAAGTCTAACTTAGTGAGATGACAGGTTTGTTGGAGGATGGTTTCCCCACAGGGTTCTTTCCCAGGCTGGAGTCTGTGGCACTATGTGCCTAGGCCCCGCGTTCGTATTCACACCCTTCGAAGTTAGCGAACCGTGATGCTGGTTGCGAGAGGCTCCCTCCCGCGTATTCTCTCACTGGGTCGAGCACGTGTCACTTTCCAGATGGTTCCTGCCTGGGTGTGCATACCATGCGAGATGGTAGCGGAAAGGTGGTTTCTGCGGAGTGCAGTTGGACAGAGTCTATTATGTACTACGGCACGGTCAACACTGGACCCATAGCGATTTTTCAAAGCCTTCTAACGCAACGAAATGAGGCGAGTCTTGAAAGATGGTTCCCCGCTGTTGTTTCGCAGAGGTGAGGATTCGGCACTTTTACCGTGTAGGCCCTGCCCACGTTTTAAAAGAGTTCGCAGCGAAACCTTGATAGACTTAGTTGGGAAGACTGTGAGACCCCAGTGCTGTTTCCAGAGGCGAGGGTACGGCACTTGCCGCATAAGCCCGCCATCCGTTTTCGACACAGCAGCCTCAGTGAGACAAGATGCTAGTGGAAAGATGGCTTGCCCAGGGCGTTTCGTGCGGTGGAGTGCCTGGCACCTTGGGTGTAGGTCGGCACGGGTTTTCCAACGTGTGGCTTACCGCAACTCGGTGTTAGTTCCTCAGCTGATTCCTGCACACTTTCGTTTCTCGGGGTTGAGTGCATGGCCGTGGCGTCGTGGGCCCCGCATGGGTTTTCAAGCGCTACGTAACCTTACTGACACGAGGTGCCCGTTGAAAGATGGTTTCGCCATCTTGTTCTTTGCCAAGAGGTGAGCGTACGGCACGTTGCGGGGCGGGGGGCACAGTCCTCGCACGGCTGTTCCAACACCTCTCACCTGGGGGAACCCAGACGTTAGCCGGGAAGATGGTTTCTCCACAGCGATCTTTCAGAGTCGGGTGTGTGCCACTTTGCCCCCAGGGTTGCCGGCATTGGGTTTCAGACGCTTCAAAGTGAGTGAAACAAGACGTTACTCGAAAGACGGTGATCCCACCGTGTTGTTCCTCGGAGGGGAGTATAGGGCACCTTATGCTTCGGCCCCGCAAGGATGTTCCAGCCCTCCTAAATGAGTGGAGACTCAGGGTAGTTGAACGACGGTTTCACCACTCTGCCGTTTCACAGAGTTGAGTAGCTGGCCCGCTCCGCATACGCCCTGCAGAGTAGAGTCTTCAAACGTATTCGGCAGAGCGAAACCAGACGGGACTTGAACCAGACGGCCTCCCCACAAGTGCTGTGTCACAGAGTTCAGTATGGGGCATGTTTCCCGCTAGGCCTCGCCATAGGTTTTCAGGCACTTTTAACTTACACGAGGTGACTGTGGAAAGATGGCTTCCCGACCGCGTCCGTTGTGTTGGGTACATGGCGCTTTCCATGGAGACCCTGCATTTCCTTTCCAGCATTTCTGACTTCCGGAAACAATGTCTGAGTTGAAAGACGGTCCCTCTCCCCCTTCCTCCTCCACCCTCTCCCCCCGTCCCCCCTCCCATACACACACACACACACGCGCACACACACACACACACAGTGTCGTCTCACAGAGTTGATTGACTCTACGGCACTTTCCTCAGGGGCCCCCGCATGGTTTTCAGACACGCGTCAGCCAAACCAGCTGTGAGTCGAAGGATGTGTAAGCAGCCGTGTTGCTTCCAAGAGTTGAGTACATGGCCCTTTCCGTGCAGCTGCCCCCACAGGTGCTCAAACACTTGTAACTGTGAAAGGAGACGTTAGATGAAAGACCGTCGCACTCCAAGGGTTGTCTCGCAGAGCTGAGGACAAGGCCCTTTCCGCATAGGGCCTGCGTTCGTTTTCAGACACTTCTAACCTAATGAAGCAAGTCGATCGTTGAAAGGTAGTTCCCCGGTGTCTCACAGAGTTGAGTATACGGCCCTTGCCGTGGAGCACCCGCAGGCATCTCAAACGCTCGTAACTTAGTGAACCAAGGTGCGAGTGGAAGGAGGATGGTCACCCCGCAGCGTCGATTCGCAGAGTTGAGCGTATGTGACCCTTTCCACCCTTTCCGCCCTGCCTGGTGTTTCACGAACCCTTCTGGGTTCGTGACGTCACAGACTAGTGACACGCTGGTGTCACCACCCTGGTGTGTCGCAGACTGCAGTAGATGGCGGCGCTTCCCTCCGAGTTCCTCGCACGCCTTCACAAACAGGACCAACTTGGTGAAACGAGAAGCTAGTTGAAACCATGGATTCCGCACCGTGTGGCTTGAGAGAGTTGAGTACGTGGCGCTTTCCCCATCGGCCCCGCGTCCGTTTTCAATCGCCTGTACCATCGTGAAACCAGATTTCATTCAAAAGAGAGTTTCTCCACGATACTTGTTTCCACACGCTCGCGCGTATTGTGTCCCTTTCCCCACAGTTTTCCGCAGGTGTTTCCACACACGTCTAACGTAGTGAAACCTGATGATGTTCCTTGAAGGATGGCTTCACCACCCTGTTGTTCCGCAGAGTTCGGGCACAGGCCACTTTCCGTGTAGGCCCTGCGTAGGTTTCAGGCCACGTCTAGCTTTGGGAAACGAGATGTTAGGGGAAAGGTGCTCTCCACGAAGTGGTTCATGCAGTTGGCACAGAGGAACTCTCGTTGTGGGCCCTACCTTTGTCTTCCAACTATTCTCACTGAGTGCAAAGAGATGCAGTTACCTGAGAGATGTTTTCCCCACAGTGTTGTACCACAGAGTTGAGCGATCCGTGCCACTTCCTCACCCCCACCCCCACCCCCACCCCCACCCCCCATAGGCCCTGGGAGTTTTCGAACACTTTTAATTTCATCCAGCGAAAGCACAGGGCCGTTGAAAGAGGGCTTCACCGCCATGTGGTTTCAGAGATTCGAGGTATGGCCCTTCCCACACACGCCCCCGCATGGTTGAGGTTTTCAGACGCTCCTCACCTCGTGATACAAGGTGTTCCTGGAAAAGTGGCTTCCGCCAAGTGCAGTTTGACAAAGGGTACGGCACTGCGGGCACAGGCCCTGCATAGTTTTGCCAACACTTGCGACTTACCCCAGACGACGTGTCTGCGGAATGATGGGTTCCCCGCAGTGTCGCACCGCAGAATGGAGTCTATGGCGCTCCGCGTGTAAGCCCCGCATAGGCTTTCCAAATTGTCTCACTTGGTGAGACCAGACGCTCCTGGAAAGAATTTTCTCACGACCGTGTGGTTTCAGAGAGTTGAGTTTATGGCACTTGCCTCATCGCCTTCTCCTAGGTTTTCAAACACTTGTAACAGCGAAAGCAGAATGTGCGTTGAAAGACGGCTCCACCACAGTGCAAGCAGGTGTTGTTTCCCAGCCTTGAGGATTTGACACTGTCCACAGAGGCCCCGCCTAGCTTTTCCAACACTTCCAACTTCGTGATGCGAGACGGTAGTCGAAAAGGGGTTTGTTTCTGCAAAGTGCAGTGCGACAGAGCCTATGGCCCTATCGGCACAGGCCCTCCAGAGTTTTTCACAAAGTCTAACTTAGTGAGATGACAGGTTTGTTGGAGGATGGTTTCCCCACAGGGTTCTTTCCCAGGCTGGAGTCTGTGGCACTATGTGCCTAGGCCCCGCGTTCGTATTCACACCCTTCGAAGTTAGCGAACCGTGATGCTGGTTGCGAGAGGCTCCCTCCCGCGTATTCTCTCACTGGGTCGAGCACGTGTCACTTTCCAGATGGTTCCTGCCTGGGTGTGCATACCATGCGAGATGGTAGCGGAAAGGTGGTTTCTGCGGAGTGCAGTTGGACAGAGTCTATTATGTACTACGGCACGGTCAACACTGGACCCATAGCGATTTTTCAAAGCCTTCTAACGCAACGAAATGAGGCGAGTCTTGAAAGATGGTTCCCCGCTGTTGTTTCGCAGAGGTGAGGATTCGGCACTTTTACCGTGTAGGCCCTGCCCACGTTTTAAAAGAGTTCGCAGCGAAACCTTGATAGACTTAGTTGGGAAGACTGTGAGACCCCAGTGCTGTTTCCAGAGGCGAGGGTATGGCACTTGCCGCATAAGCCCGCCATCCGTTTTCGACACAGCAGCCTCAGTGAGACAAGATGCTAGTGGAAAGATGGCTTGCCCAGGGCGTTTCGTGCGGTGGAGTGCCTGGCACCTTGGGTGTAGGTCGGCACGGGTTTTCCAACGTGTGGCTTACCGCAACTCGGTGTTAGTTCCTCAGCTGATTCCTGCACACTTTCGTTTCTCGGGGTTGAGTGCATGGCCGTGGCGTCGTGGGCCCCGCATGGGTTTTCAAGCGCTACGTAACCTTACTGACACGAGGTGCCCGTTGAAAGATGGTTTCGCCATCTTGTTCTTTGCCAAGAGGTGAGCGTACGGCACGTTGCGGGGCGGGGGGCACAGTCCTCGCACGGCTGTTCCAACACCTCTCACCTGGGGGAACCCAGACGTTAGCCGGGAAGATGGTTTCTCCACAGCGATCTTTCAGAGTCGGGTGTGTGCCACTTTGCCCCCAGGGTTGCCGGCATTGGGTTTCAGACGCTTCAAAGTGAGTGAAACAAGACGTTACTCGAAAGACGGTGATCCCACCGTGTTGTTCCTCGGAGGGGAGTATAGGGCACCTTATGCTTCGGCCCCGCAAGGATGTTCCAGCCCTCCTAAATGAGTGGAGACTCAGGGTAGTTGAACGACGGTTTCACCACTCTGCCGTTTCACAGAGTTGAGTAGCTGGCCCGCTCCGCATACGCCCTGCAGAGTAGAGTCTTCAAACGTATTCGGCAGAGCGAAACCAGACGGGACTTGAACCAGACGGCCTCCCCACAAGTGCTGTGTCACAGAGTTCAGTATGGGGCATGTTTCCCGCTAGGCCTCGCCATAGGTTTTCAGGCACTTTTAACTTACACGAGGTGACTGTGGAAAGATGGCTTCCCGACCGCGTCCGTTGTGTTGGGTACATGGCGCTTTCCATGGAGACCCTGCATTTCCTTTCCAGCATTTCTGACTTCCGGAAACAATGTCTGAGTTGAAAGACGGTCCCTCTCCCCCTTCCTCCTCCACCCTCTCCCCCCGTCCCCCCTCCCATACACACACACACACACACGCACACACACACACACACAGTGTCGTCTCACAGAGTTGATTGACTCTACGGCACTTTCCTCAGGGGCCCCCGCATGGTTTTCAGACACGCGTCAGCCAAACCAGCTGTGAGTCGAAGGATGTGTAAGCAGCCGTGTTGCTTCCAAGAGTTGAGTACATGGCCCTTTCCGTGCAGCTGCCCCCACAGGTGCTCAAACACTTGTAACTGTGAAAGGAGACGTTAGATGAAAGACCGTCGCACTCCAAGGGTTGTCTCGCAGAGCTGAGGACAAGGCCCTTTCCGCATAGGGCCTGCGTTCGTTTTCAGACACTTCTAACCTAATGAAGCAAGTCGATCGTTGAAAGGTAGTTCCCCGGTGTCTCACAGAGTTGAGTATACGGCCCTTGCCGTGGAGCACCCGCAGGCATCTCAAACGCTCGTAACTTAGTGAACCAAGGTGCGAGTGGAAGGAGGATGGTCACCCCGCAGCGTCGATTCGCAGAGTTGAGCGTATGTGACCCTTTCCACCCTTTCCGCCCTGCCTGGTGTTTCACGAACCCTTCTGGGTTCGTGACGTCACAGACTAGTGACACGCTGGTGTCACCACCCTGGTGTGTCGCAGACTGCAGTAGATGGCGGCGCTTCCCTCCGAGTTCCTCGCACGCCTTCACAAACAGGACCAACTTGGTGAAACGAGAAGCTAGTTGAAACCATGGATTCCGCACCGTGTGGCTTGAGAGAGTTGAGTACGTGGCGCTTTCCCCATCGGCCCCGCGTCCGTTTTCAATCGCCTGTACCATCGTGAAACCAGATTTCAGTCAAAAGAGAGTTTCTCCACGATACTTGTTTCCACACGCTCGCGCGTATTGTGTCCCTTTCCCCACAGTTTTCCGCAGGTGTTTCCACACACGTCTAACGTAGTGAAACCTGATGATGTTCCTTGAAGGATGGCTTCACCACCCTGTTGTTCCGCAGAGTTCGGGCACAGGCCACTTTCCGTGTAGGCCCTGCGTAGGTTTCAGGCCACGTCTAGCTTTGGGAAACGAGATGTTAGGGGAAAGGTGCTCTCCACGAAGTGGTTCATGCAGTTGGCACAGAGGAACTCTCGTTGTGGGCCCTACCTTTGTCTTCCAACTATTCTCACTGAGTGCAAAGAGATGCAGTTACCTGAGAGATGTTTTCCCCACAGTGTTGTACCACAGAGTTGAGCGATCCGTGCCACTTCCTCACCCCCACCCCCACCCCCACCCCCACCCCCCATAGGCCCTGGGAGTTTTCGAACACTTTTAATTTCATCCAGCGAAAGCACAGGGCCGTTGAAAGAGGGCTTCACCGCCATGTGGTTTCAGAGATTCGAGGTATGGCCCTTCCCACACACGCCCCCGCATGGTTGAGGTTTTCAGACGCTCCTCACCTCGTGATACAAGGTGTTCCTGGAAAAGTGGCTTCCGCCAAGTGCAGTTTGACAAAGGGTACGGCACTGCGGGCACAGGCCCTGCATAGTTTTGCCAACACTTGCGACTTACCCCAGACGACGTGTCTGCGGAATGATGGGTTCCCCGCAGTGTCGCACCGCAGAATGGAGTCTATGGCGCTCCGCGTGTAAGCCCCGCATAGGCTTTCCAAATTGTCTCACTTGGTGAGACCAGACGCTCCTGGAAAGAATTTTCTCACGACCGTGTGGTTTCAGAGAGTTGAGTTTATGGCACTTGCCTCATCGCCTTCTCCTAGGTTTTCAAACACTTGTAACAGCGAAAGCAGAATGTGCGTTGAAAGACGGCTCCACCACAGTGCAAGCAGGTGTTGTTTCCCAGCCTTGAGGATTTGACACTGTCCACAGAGGCCCCGCCTAGCTTTTCCAACACTTCCAACTTCGTGATGCGAGACGGTAGTCGAAAAGGGGTTTGTTTCTGCAAAGTGCAGTGCGACAGAGCCTATGGCCCTATCGGCACAGGCCCTCCAGAGTTTTTCACAAAGTCTAACTTAGTGAGATGACAGGTTTGTTGGAGGATGGTTTCCCCACAGGGTTCTTTCCCAGGCTGGAGTCTGTGGCACTATGTGCCTAGGCCCCGCGTTCGTATTCACACCCTTCGAAGTTAGCGAACCGTGATGCTGGTTGCGAGAGGCTCCCTCCCGCGTATTCTCTCACTGGGTCGAGCACGTGTCACTTTCCAGATGGTTCCTGCCTGGGTGTGCATACCATGCGAGATGGTAGCGGAAAGGTGGTTTCTGCGGAGTGCAGTTGGACAGAGTCTATTATGTACTACGGCACGGTCAACACTGGACCCATAGCGATTTTTCAAAGCCTTCTAACGCAACGAAATGAGGCGAGTCTTGAAAGATGGTTCCCCGCTGTTGTTTCGCAGAGGTGAGGATTCGGCACTTTTACCGTGTAGGCCCTGCCCACGTTTTAAAAGAGTTCGCAGCGAAACCTTGATAGACTTAGTTGGGAAGACTGTGAGACCCCAGTGCTGTTTCCAGAGGCGAGGGTACGGCACTTGCCGCATAAGCCCGCCATCCGTTTTCGACACAGCAGCCTCAGTGAGACAAGATGCTAGTGGAAAGATGGCTTGCCCAGGGCGTTTCGTGCGGTGGAGTGCCTGGCACCTTGGGTGTAGGTCGGCACGGGTTTTCCAACGTGTGGCTTACCGCAACTCGGTGTTAGTTCCTCAGCTGATTCCTGCACACTTTCGTTTCTCGGGGTTGAGTGCATGGCCGTGGCGTCGTGGGCCCCGCATGGGTTTTCAAGCGCTACGTAACCTTACTGACACGAGGTGCCCGTTGAAAGATGGTTTCGCCATC
Source organism: Panthera onca (assembly GCF_046562875.1). Classification (NCBI taxonomy): domain Eukaryota; kingdom Metazoa; phylum Chordata; class Mammalia; order Carnivora; family Felidae; genus Panthera; species Panthera onca. The sequence goes on from NC_138351.1 coordinate 183,006, forward strand.
TTGTTCTTTGCCAAGAGGTGAGCGTACGGCACGTTGCGGGGCGGGGGGCACAGTCCTCGCACGGCTGTTCCAACACCTCTCACCTGGGGGAACCCAGACGTTAGCCGGGAAGATGGTTTCTCCACAGCGATCTTTCAGAGTCGGGTGTGTGCCACTTTGCCCCCAGGGTTGCCGGCATTGGGTTTCAGACGCTTCAAAGTGAGTGAAACAAGACGTTACTCGAAAGACGGTGATCCCACCGTGTTGTTCCTCGGAGGGGAGTATAGGGCACCTTATGCTTCGGCCCCGCAAGGATGTTCCAGCCCTCCTAAATGAGTGGAGACTCAGGGTAGTTGAACGACGGTTTCACCACTCTGCCGTTTCACAGAGTTGAGTAGCTGGCCCGCTCCGCATACGCCCTGCAGAGTAGAGTCTTCAAACGTATTCGGCAGAGCGAAACCAGACGGGACTTGAACCAGACGGCCTCCCCACAAGTGCTGTGTCACAGAGTTCAGTATGGGGCATGTTTCCCGCTAGGCCTCGCCATAGGTTTTCAGGCACTTTTAACTTACACGAGGTGACTGTGGAAAGATGGCTTCCCGACCGCGTCCGTTGTGTTGGGTACATGGCGCTTTCCATGGAGACCCTGCATTTCCTTTCCAGCATTTCTGACTTCCGGAAACAATGTCTGAGTTGAAAGACGGTCCCTCTCCCCCTTCCTCCTCCACCCTCTCCCCCCGTCCCCCCTCCCATACACACACACACACACGCGCACACACACACACACACAGTGTCGTCTCACAGAGTTGATTGACTCTACGGCACTTTCCTCAGGGGCCCCCGCATGGTTTTCAGACACGCGTCAGCCAAACCAGCTGTGAGTCGAAGGATGTGTAAGCAGCCGTGTTGCTTCCAAGAGTTGAGTACATGGCCCTTTCCGTGCAGCTGCCCCCACAGGTGCTCAAACACTTGTAACTGTGAAAGGAGACGTTAGATGAAAGACCGTCGCACTCCAAGGGTTGTCTCGCAGAGCTGAGGACAAGGCCCTTTCCGCATAGGGCCTGCGTTCGTTTTCAGACACTTCTAACCTAATGAAGCAAGTCGATCGTTGAAAGGTAGTTCCCCGGTGTCTCACAGAGTTGAGTATACGGCCCTTGCCGTGGAGCACCCGCAGGCATCTCAAACGCTCGTAACTTAGTGAACCAAGGTGCGAGTGGAAGGAGGATGGTCACCCCGCAGCGTCGATTCGCAGAGTTGAGCGTATGTGACCCTTTCCACCCTTTCCGCCCTGCCTGGTGTTTCACGAACCCTTCTGGGTTCGTGACGTCACAGACTAGTGACACGCTGGTGTCACCACCCTGGTGTGTCGCAGACTGCAGTAGATGGCGGCGCTTCCCTCCGAGTTCCTCGCACGCCTTCACAAACAGGACCAACTTGGTGAAACGAGAAGCTAGTTGAAACCATGGATTCCGCACCGTGTGGCTTGAGAGAGTTGAGTACGTGGCGCTTTCCCCATCGGCCCCGCGTCCGTTTTCAATCGCCTGTACCATCGTGAAACCAGATTTCAGTCAAAAGAGAGTTTCTCCACGATACTTGTTTCCACACGCTCGCGCGTATTGTGTCCCTTTCCCCACAGTTTTCCGCAGGTGTTTCCACACACGTCTAACGTAGTGAAACCTGATGATGTTCCTTGAAGGATGGCTTCACCACCCTGTTGTTCCGCAGAGTTCGGGCACAGGCCACTTTCCGTGTAGGCCCTGCGTAGGTTTCAGGCCACGTCTAGCTTTGGGAAACGAGATGTTAGGGGAAAGGTGCTCTCCACGAAGTGGTTCATGCAGTTGGCACAGAGGAACTCTCGTTGTGGGCCCTACCTTTGTCTTCCAACTATTCTCACTGAGTGCAAAGAGATGCAGTTACCTGAGAGATGTTTTCCCCACAGTGTTGTACCACAGAGTTGAGCGATCCGTGCCACTTCCTCACCCCCACCCCCACCCCCACCCCCACCCCCCATAGGCCCTGGGAGTTTTCGAACACTTTTAATTTCATCCAGCGAAAGCACAGGGCCGTTGAAAGAGGGCTTCACCGCCATGTGGTTTCAGAGATTCGAGGTATGGCCCTTCCCACACACGCCCCCGCATGGTTGAGGTTTTCAGACGCTCCTCACCTCGTGATACAAGGTGTTCCTGGAAAAGTGGCTTCCGCCAAGTGCAGTTTGACAAAGGGTACGGCACTGCGGGCACAGGCCCTGCATAGTTTTGCCAACACTTGCGACTTACCCCAGACGACGTGTCTGCGGAATGATGGGTTCCCCGCAGTGTCGCACCGCAGAATGGAGTCTATGGCGCTCCGCGTGTAAGCCCCGCATAGGCTTTCCAAATTGTCTCACTTGGTGAGACCAGACGCTCCTGGAAAGAATTTTCTCACGACCGTGTGGTTTCAGAGAGTTGAGTTTATGGCACTTGCCTCATCGCCTTCTCCTAGGTTTTCAAACACTTGTAACAGCGAAAGCAGAATGTGCGTTGAAAGACGGCTCCACCACAGTGCAAGCAGGTGTTGTTTCCCAGCCTTGAGGATTTGACACTGTCCACAGAGGCCCCGCCTAGCTTTTCCAACACTTCCAACTTCGTGATGCGAGACGGTAGTCGAAAAGGGGTTTGTTTCTGCAAAGTGCAGTGCGACAGAGCCTATGGCCCTATCGGCACAGGCCCTCCAGAGTTTTTCACAAAGTCTAACTTAGTGAGATGACAGGTTTGTTGGAGGATGGTTTCCCCACAGGGTTCTTTCCCAGGCTGGAGTCTGTGGCACTATGTGCCTAGGCCCCGCGTTCGTATTCACACCCTTCGAAGTTAGCGAACCGTGATGCTGGTTGCGAGAGGCTCCCTCCCGCGTATTCTCTCACTGGGTCGAGCACGTGTCACTTTCCAGATGGTTCCTGCCTGGGTGTGCATACCATGCGAGATGGTAGCGGAAAGGTGGTTTCTGCGGAGTGCAGTTGGACAGAGTCTATTATGTACTACGGCACGGTCAACACTGGACCCATAGCGATTTTTCAAAGCCTTCTAACGCAACGAAATGAGGCGAGTCTTGAAAGATGGTTCCCCGCTGTTGTTTCGCAGAGGTGAGGATTCGGCACTTTTACCGTGTAGGCCCTGCCCACGTTTTAAAAGAGTTCGCAGCGAAACCTTGATAGACTTAGTTGGGAAGACTGTGAGACCCCAGTGCTGTTTCCAGAGGCGAGGGTATGGCACTTGCCGCATAAGCCCGCCATCCGTTTTCGACACAGCAGCCTCAGTGAGACAAGATGCTAGTGGAAAGATGGCTTGCCCAGGGCGTTTCGTGCGGTGGAGTGCCTGGCACCTTGGGTGTAGGTCGGCACGGGTTTTCCAACGTGTGGCTTACCGCAACTCGGTGTTAGTTCCTCAGCTGATTCCTGCACACTTTCGTTTCTCGGGGTTGAGTGCATGGCCGTGGCGTCGTGGGCCCCGCATGGGTTTTCAAGCGCTACGTAACCTTACTGACACGAGGTGCCCGTTGAAAGATGGTTTCGCCATCTTGTTCTTTGCCAAGAGGTGAGCGTACGGCACGTTGCGGGGCGGGGGGCACAGTCCTCGCACGGCTGTTCCAACACCTCTCACCTGGGGGAACCCAGACGTTAGCCGGGAAGATGGTTTCTCCACAGCGATCTTTCAGAGTCGGGTGTGTGCCACTTTGCCCCCAGGGTTGCCGGCATTGGGTTTCAGACGCTTCAAAGTGAGTGAAACAAGACGTTACTCGAAAGACGGTGATCCCACCGTGTTGTTCCTCGGAGGGGAGTATAGGGCACCTTATGCTTCGGCCCCGCAAGGATGTTCCAGCCCTCCTAAATGAGTGGAGACTCAGGGTAGTTGAACGACGGTTTCACCACTCTGCCGTTTCACAGAGTTGAGTAGCTGGCCCGCTCCGCATACGCCCTGCAGAGTAGAGTCTTCAAACGTATTCGGCAGAGCGAAACCAGACGGGACTTGAACCAGACGGCCTCCCCACAAGTGCTGTGTCACAGAGTTCAGTATGGGGCATGTTTCCCGCTAGGCCTCGCCATAGGTTTTCAGGCACTTTTAACTTACACGAGGTGACTGTGGAAAGATGGCTTCCCGACCGCGTCCGTTGTGTTGGGTACATGGCGCTTTCCATGGAGACCCTGCATTTCCTTTCCAGCATTTCTGACTTCCGGAAACAATGTCTGAGTTGAAAGACGGTCCCTCTCCCCCTTCCTCCTCCACCCTCTCCCCCCGTCCCCCCTCCCATACACACACACACACACGCACACACACACACACACACAGTGTCGTCTCACAGAGTTGATTGACTCTACGGCACTTTCCTCAGGGGCCCCCGCATGGTTTTCAGACACGCGTCAGCCAAACCAGCTGTGAGTCGAAGGATGTGTAAGCAGCCGTGTTGCTTCCAAGAGTTGAGTACATGGCCCTTTCCGTGCAGCTGCCCCCACAGGTGCTCAAACACTTGTAACTGTGAAAGGAGACGTTAGATGAAAGACCGTCGCACTCCAAGGGTTGTCTCGCAGAGCTGAGGACAAGGCCCTTTCCGCATAGGGCCTGCGTTCGTTTTCAGACACTTCTAACCTAATGAAGCAAGTCGATCGTTGAAAGGTAGTTCCCCGGTGTCTCACAGAGTTGAGTATACGGCCCTTGCCGTGGAGCACCCGCAGGCATCTCAAACGCTCGTAACTTAGTGAACCAAGGTGCGAGTGGAAGGAGGATGGTCACCCCGCAGCGTCGATTCGCAGAGTTGAGCGTATGTGACCCTTTCCACCCTTTCCGCCCTGCCTGGTGTTTCACGAACCCTTCTGGGTTCGTGACGTCACAGACTAGTGACACGCTGGTGTCACCACCCTGGTGTGTCGCAGACTGCAGTAGATGGCGGCGCTTCCCTCCGAGTTCCTCGCACGCCTTCACAAACAGGACCAACTTGGTGAAACGAGAAGCTAGTTGAAACCATGGATTCCGCACCGTGTGGCTTGAGAGAGTTGAGTACGTGGCGCTTTCCCCATCGGCCCCGCGTCCGTTTTCAATCGCCTGTACCATCGTGAAACCAGATTTCAGTCAAAAGAGAGTTTCTCCACGATACTTGTTTCCACACGCTCGCGCGTATTGTGTCCCTTTCCCCACAGTTTTCCGCAGGTGTTTCCACACACGTCTAACGTAGTGAAACCTGATGATGTTCCTTGAAGGATGGCTTCACCACCCTGTTGTTCCGCAGAGTTCGGGCACAGGCCACTTTCCGTGTAGGCCCTGCGTAGGTTTCAGGCCACGTCTAGCTTTGGGAAACGAGATGTTAGGGGAAAGGTGCTCTCCACGAAGTGGTTCATGCAGTTGGCACAGAGGAACTCTCGTTGTGGGCCCTACCTTTGTCTTCCAACTATTCTCACTGAGTGCAAAGAGATGCAGTTACCTGAGAGATGTTTTCCCCACAGTGTTGTACCACAGAGTTGAGCGATCCGTGCCACTTCCTCACCCCCACCCCCACCCCCACCCCCACCCCCCATAGGCCCTGGGAGTTTTCGAACACTTTTAATTTCATCCAGCGAAAGCACAGGGCCGTTGAAAGAGGGCTTCACCGCCATGTGGTTTCAGAGATTCGAGGTATGGCCCTTCCCACACACGCCCCCGCATGGTTGAGGTTTTCAGACGCTCCTCACCTCGTGATACAAGGTGTTCCTGGAAAAGTGGCTTCCGCCAAGTGCAGTTTGACAAAGGGTACGGCACTGCGGGCACAGGCCCTGCATAGTTTTGCCAACACTTGCGACTTACCCCAGACGACGTGTCTGCGGAATGATGGGTTCCCCGCAGTGTCGCACCGCAGAATGGAGTCTATGGCGCTCCGCGTGTAAGCCCCGCATAGGCTTTCCAAATTGTCTCACTTGGTGAGACCAGACGCTCCTGGAAAGAATTTTCTCACGACCGTGTGGTTTCAGAGAGTTGAGTTTATGGCACTTGCCTCATCGCCTTCTCCTAGGTTTTCAAACACTTGTAACAGCGAAAGCAGAATGTGCGTTGAAAGACGGCTCCACCACAGTGCAAGCAGGTGTTGTTTCCCAGCCTTGAGGATTTGACACTGTCCACAGAGGCCCCGCCTAGCTTTTCCAACACTTCCAACTTCGTGATGCGAGACGGTAGTCGAAAAGGGGTTTGTTTCTGCAAAGTGCAGTGCGACAGAGCCTATGGCCCTATCGGCACAGGCCCTCCAGAGTTTTTCACAAAGTCTAACTTAGTGAGATGACAGGTTTGTTGGAGGATGGTTTCCCCACAGGGTTCTTTCCCAGGCTGGAGTCTGTGGCACTATGTGCCTAGGCCCCGCGTTCGTATTCACACCCTTCGAAGTTAGCGAACCGTGATGCTGGTTGCGAGAGGCTCCCTCCCGCGTATTCTCTCACTGGGTCGAGCACGTGTCACTTTCCAGATGGTTCCTGCCTAGGTGTGCATACCATGCGAGATGGTAGCGGAAAGGTGGTTTCTGCGGAGTGCAGTTGGACAGAGTCTATTATGTACTACGGCACGGTCAACACTGGACCCATAGCGATTTTTCAAAGCCTTCTAACGCAACGAAATGAGGCGAGTCTTGAAAGATGGTTCCCCGCTGTTGTTTCGCAGAGGTGAGGATTCGGCACTTTTACCGTGTAGGCCCTGCCCACGTTTTAAAAGAGTTCGCAGCGAAACCTTGATAGACTTAGTTGGGAAGACTGTGAGACCCCAGTGCTGTTTCCAGAGGCGAGGGTATGGCACTTGCCGCATAAGCCCGCCATCCGTTTTCGACACAGCAGCCTCAGTGAGACAAGATGCTAGTGGAAAGATGGCTTGCCCAGGGCGTTTCGTGCGGTGGAGTGCCTGGCACCTTGGGTGTAGGTCGGCACGGGTTTTCCAACGTGTGGCTTACCGCAACTCGGTGTTAGTTCCTCAGCTGATTCCTGCACACTTTCGTTTCTCGGGGTTGAGTGCATGGCCGTGGCGTCGTGGGCCCCGCATGGGTTTTCAAGCGCTACGTAACCTTACTGACACGAGGTGCCCGTTGAAAGATGGTTTCGCCATCTTGTTCTTTGCCAAGAGGTGAGCGTACGGCACGTTGCGGGGCGGGGGGCACAGTCCTCGCACGGCTGTTCCAACACCTCTCACCTGGGGGAACCCAGACGTTAGCCGGGAAGATGGTTTCTCCACAGCGATCTTTCAGAGTCGGGTGTGTGCCACTTTGCCCCCAGGGTTGCCGGCATTGGGTTTCAGACGCTTCAAAGTGAGTGAAACAAGACGTTACTCGAAAGACGGTGATCCCACCGTGTTGTTCCTCGGAGGGGAGTATAGGGCACCTTATGCTTCGGCCCCGCAAGGATGTTCCAGCCCTCCTAAATGAGTGGAGACTCAGGGTAGTTGAACGACGGTTTCACCACTCTGCCGTTTCACAGAGTTGAGTAGCTGGCCCGCTCCGCATACGCCCTGCAGAGTAGAGTCTTCAAACGTATTCGGCAGAGCGAAACCAGACGGGACTTGAACCAGACGGCCTCCCCACAAGTGCTGTGTCACAGAGTTCAGTATGGGGCATGTTTCCCGCTAGGCCTCGCCATAGGTTTTCAGGCACTTTTAACTTACACGAGGTGACTGTGGAAAGATGGCTTCCCGACCGCGTCCGTTGTGTTGGGTACATGGCGCTTTCCATGGAGACCCTGCATTTCCTTTCCAGCATTTCTGACTTCCGGAAACAATGTCTGAGTTGAAAGACGGTCCCTCTCCCCCTTCCTCCTCCACCCTCTCCCCCCGTCCCCCCTCCCATACACACACACACACACGCACACACACACACACACACACAGTGTCGTCTCACAGAGTTGATTGACTCTACGGCACTTTCCTCAGGGGCCCCCGCATGGTTTTCAGACACGCGTCAGCCAAACCAGCTGTGAGTCGAAGGATGTGTAAGCAGCCGTGTTGCTTCCAAGAGTTGAGTACATGGCCCTTTCCGTGCAGCTGCCCCCACAGGTGCTCAAACACTTGTAACTGTGAAAGGAGACGTTAGATGAAAGACCGTCGCACTCCAAGGGTTGTCTCGCAGAGCTGAGGACAAGGCCCTTTCCGCATAGGGCCTGCGTTCGTTTTCAGACACTTCTAACCTAATGAAGCAAGTCGATCGTTGAAAGGTAGTTCCCCGGTGTCTCACAGAGTTGAGTATACGGCCCTTGCCGTGGAGCACCCGCAGGCATCTCAAACGCTCGTAACTTAGTGAACCAAGGTGCGAGTGGAAGGAGGATGGTCACCCCGCAGCGTCGATTCGCAGAGTTGAGCGTATGTGACCCTTTCCACCCTTTCCGCCCTGCCTGGTGTTTCACGAACCCTTCTGGGTTCGTGACGTCACAGACTAGTGACACGCTGGTGTCACCACCCTGGTGTGTCGCAGACTGCAGTAGATGGCGGCGCTTCCCTCCGAGTTCCTCGCACGCCTTCACAAACAGGACCAACTTGGTGAAACGAGAAGCTAGTTGAAACCATGGATTCCGCACCGTGTGGCTTGAGAGAGTTGAGTACGTGGCGCTTTCCCCATCGGCCCCGCGTCCGTTTTCAATCGCCTGTACCATCGTGAAACCAGATTTCAGTCAAAAGAGAGTTTCTCCACGATACTTGTTTCCACACGCTCGCGCGTATTGTGTCCCTTTCCCCACAGTTTTCCGCAGGTGTTTCCACACACGTCTAACGTAGTGAAACCTGATGATGTTCCTTGAAGGATGGCTTCACCACCCTGTTGTTCCGCAGAGTTCGGGCACAGGCCACTTTCCGTGTAGGCCCTGCGTAGGTTTCAGGCCACGTCTAGCTTTGGGAAACGAGATGTTAGGGGAAAGGTGCTCTCCACGAAGTGGTTCATGCAGTTGGCACAGAGGAACTCTCGTTGTGGGCCCTACCTTTGTCTTCCAACTATTCTCACTGAGTGCAAAGAGATGCAGTTACCTGAGAGATGTTTTCCCCACAGTGTTGTACCACAGAGTTGAGCGATCCGTGCCACTTCCTCACCCCCACCCCCACCCCCACCCCCACCCCCCATAGGCCCTGGGAGTTTTCGAACACTTTTAATTTCACCCAGCGAAAGCACAGGGCCGTTGAAAGAGGGCTTCACCGCCATGTGGTTTCAGAGATTCGAGGTATGGCCCTTCCCACACACGCCCCCGCATGGTTGAGGTTTTCAGACGCTCCTCACCTCGTGATACAAGGTGTTCCTGGAAAAGTGGCTTCCGCCAAGTGCAGTTTGACAAAGGGTACGGCACTGCGGGCACAGGCCCTGCATAGTTTTGCCAACACTTGCGACTTACCCCAGACGACGTGTCTGCGGAATGATGGGTTCCCCGCAGTGTCGCACCGCAGAATGGAGTCTATGGCGCTCCGCGTGTAAGCCCCGCATAGGCTTTCCAAATTGTCTCACTTGGTGAGACCAGACGCTCCTGGAAAGAATTTTCTCACGACCGTGTGGTTTCAGAGAGTTGAGTTTATGGCACTTGCCTCATCGCCTTCTCCTAGGTTTTCAAACACTTGTAACAGCGAAAGCAGAATGTGCGTTGAAAGACGGCTCCACCACAGTGCAAGCAGGTGTTGTTTCCCAGCCTTGAGGATTTGACACTGTCCACAGAGGCCCCGCCTAGCTTTTCCAACACTTCCAACTTCGTGATGCGAGACGGTAGTCGAAAAGGGGTTTGTTTCTGCAAAGTGCAGTGCGACAGAGCCTATGGCCCTATCGGCACAGGCCCTCCAGAGTTTTTCACAAAGTCTAACTTAGTGAGATGACAGGTTTGTTGGAGGATGGTTTCCCCACAGGGTTCTTTCCCAGGCTGGAGTCTGTGGCACTATGTGCCTAGGCCCCGCGTTCGTATTCACACCCTTCGAAGTTAGCGAACCGTGATGCTGGTTGCGAGAGGCTCCCTCCCGCGTATTCTCTCACTGGGTCGAGCACGTGTCACTTTCCAGATGGTTCCTGCCTGGGTGTGCATACCATGCGAGATGGTAGCGGAAAGGTGGTTTCTGCGGAGTGCAGTTGGACAGAGTCTATTATGTACTACGGCACGGTCAACACTGGACCCATAGCGATTTTTCAAAGCCTTCTAACGCAACGAAATGAGGCGAGTCTTGAAAGATGGTTCCCCGCTGTTGTTTCGCAGAGGTGAGGATTCGGCACTTTTACCGTGTAGGCCCTGCCCACGTTTTAAAAGAGTTCGCAGCGAAACCTTGATAGACTTAGTTGGGAAGACTGTGAGACCCCAGTGCTGTTTCCAGAGGCGAGGGTATGGCACTTGCCGCATAAGCCCGCCATCCGTTTTCGACACAGCAGCCTCAGTGAGACAAGATGCTAGTGGAAAGATGGCTTGCCCAGGGCGTTTCGTGCGGTGGAGTGCCTGGCACCTTGGGTGTAGGTCGGCACGGGTTTTCCAACGTGTGGCTTACCGCAACTCGGTGTTAGTTCCTCAGCTGATTCCTGCACACTTTCGTTTCTCGGGGTTGAGTGCATGGCCGTGGCGTCGTGGGCCCCGCATGGGTTTTCAAGCGCTACGTAACCTTACTGACACGAGGTGCCCGTTGAAAGATGGTTTCGCCATCTTGTTCTTTGCCAAGAGGTGAGCGTACGGCACGTTGCGGGGCGGGGGGCACAGTCCTCGCACGGCTGTTCCAACACCTCTCACCTGGGGGAACCCAGACGTTAGCCGGGAAGATGGTTTCTCCACAGCGATCTTTCAGAGTCGGGTGTGTGCCACTTTGCCCCCAGGGTTGCCGGCATTGGGTTTCAGACGCTTCAAAGTGAGTGAAACAAGACGTTACTCGAAAGACGGTGATCCCACCGTGTTGTTCCTCGGAGGGGAGTATAGGGCACCTTATGCTTCGGCCCCGCAAGGATGTTCCAGCCCTCCTAAATGAGTGGAGACTCAGGGTAGTTGAACGACGGTTTCACCACTCTGCCGTTTCACAGAGTTGAGTAGCTGGCCCGCTCCGCATACGCCCTGCAGAGTAGAGTCTTCAAACGTATTCGGCAGAGCGAAACCAGACGGGACTTGAACCAGACGGCCTCCCCACAAGTGCTGTGTCACAGAGTTCAGTATGGGGCATGTTTCCCGCTAGGCCTCGCCATAGGTTTTCAGGCACTTTTAACTTACACGAGGTGACTGTGGAAAGATGGCTTCCCGACCGCGTCCGTTGTGTTGGGTACATGGCGCTTTCCATGGAGACCCTGCATTTCCTTTCCAGCATTTCTGACTTCCGGAAACAATGTCTGAGTTGAAAGACGGTCCCTCTCCCCCTTCCTCCTCCACCCTCTCCCCCCGTCCCCCCTCCCATACACACACACACACACGCACACACACACACACACACACAGTGTCGTCTCACAGAGTTGATTGACTCTACGGCACTTTCCTCAGGGGCCCCCGCATGGTTTTCAGACACGCGTCAGCCAAACCAGCTGTGAGTCGAAGGATGTGTAAGCAGCCGTGTTGCTTCCAAGAGTTGAGTACATGGCCCTTTCCGTGCAGCTGCCCCCCACAGGTGCTCAAACACTTGTAACTGTGAAAGGAGACGTTAGATGAAAGACCGTCGCACTCCAAGGGTTGTCTCGCAGAGCTGAGGACAAGGCCCTTTCCGCATAGGGCCTGCGTTCGTTTTCAGACACTTCTAACCTAATGAAGCAAGTCGATCGTTGAAAGGTAGTTCCCCGGTGTCTCACAGAGTTGAGTATACGGCCCTTGCCGTGGAGCACCCGCAGGCATCTCAAACGCTCGTAACTTAGTGAACCAAGGTGCGAGTGGAAGGAGGATGGTCACCCCGCAGCGTCGATTCGCAGAGTTGAGCGTATGTGACCCTTTCCACCCTTTCCGCCCTGCCTGGTGTTTCACGAACCCTTCTGGGTTCGTGACGTCACAGACTAGTGACACGCTGGTGTCACCACCCTGGTGTGTCGCAGACTGCAGTAGATGGCGGCGCTTCCCTCCGAGTTCCTCGCACGCCTTCACAAACAGGACCAACTTGGTGAAACGAGAAGCTAGTTGAAACCATGGATTCCGCACCGTGTGGCTTGAGAGAGTTGAGTACGTGGCGCTTTCCCCATCGGCCCCGCGTCCGTTTTCAATCGCCTGTACCATCGTGAAACCAGATTTCAGTCAAAAGAGAGTTTCTCCACGATACTTGTTTCCACACGCTCGCGCGTATTGTGTCCCTTTCCCCACAGTTTTCCGCAGGTGTTTCCACACACGTCTAACGTAGTGAAACCTGATGATGTTCCTTGAAGGATGGCTTCACCACCCTGTTGTTCCGCAGAGTTCGGGCACAGGCCACTTTCCGTGTAGGCCCTGCGTAGGTTTCAGGCCACGTCTAGCTTTGGGAAACGAGATGTTAGGGGAAAGGTGCTCTCCACGAAGTGGTTCATGCAGTTGGCACAGAGGAACTCTCGTTGTGGGCCCTACCTTTGTCTTCCAACTATTCTCACTGAGTGCAAAGAGATGCAGTTACCTGAGAGATGTTTTCCCCACAGTGTTGTACCACAGAGTTGAGCGATCCGTGCCACTTCCTCACCCCCACCCCCACCCCCACCCCCACCCCCCATAGGCCCTGGGAGTTTTCGAACACTTTTAATTTCACCCAGCGAAAGCACAGGGCCGTTGAAAGAGGGCTTCACCGCCATGTGGTTTCAGAGATTCGAGGTATGGCCCTTCCCACACACGCCCCCGCATGGTTGAGGTTTTCAGACGCTCCTCACCTCGTGATACAAGGTGTTCCTGGAAAAGTGGCTTCCGCCAAGTGCAGTTTGACAAAGGGTACGGCACTGCGGGCACAGGCCCTGCATAGTTTTGCCAACACTTGCGACTTACCCCAGACGACGTGTCTGCGGAATGATGGGTTCCCCGCAGTGTCGCACCGCAGAATGGAGTCTATGGCGCTCCGCGTGTAAGCCCCGCATAGGCTTTCCAAATTGTCTCACTTGGTGAGACCAGACGCTCCTGGAAAGAATTTTCTCACGACCGTGTGGTTTCAGAGAGTTGAGTTTATGGCACTTGCCTCATCGCCTTCTCCTAGGTTTTCAAACACTTGTAACAGCGAAAGCAGAATGTGCGTTGAAAGACGGCTCCACCACAGTGCAAGCAGGTGTTGTTTCCCAGCCTTGAGGATTTGACACTGTCCACAGAGGCCCCGCCTAGCTTTTCCAACACTTCCAACTTCGTGATGCGAGACGGTAGTCGAAAAGGGGTTTGTTTCTGCAAAGTGCAGTGCGACAGAGCCTATGGCCCTATCGGCACAGGCCCTCCAGAGTTTTTCACAAAGTCTAACTTAGTGAGATGACAGGTTTGTTGGAGGATGGTTTCCCCACAGGGTTCTTTCCCAGGCTGGAGTCTGTGGCACTATGTGCCTAGGCCCCGCGTTCGTATTCACACCCTTCGAAGTTAGCGAACCGTGATGCTGGTTGCGAGAGGCTCCCTCCCGCGTATTCTCTCACTGGGTCGAGCACGTGTCACTTTCCAGATGGTTCCTGCCTGGGTGTGCATACCATGCGAGATGGTAGCGGAAAGGTGGTTTCTGCGGAGTGCAGTTGGACAGAGTCTATTATGTACTACGGCACGGTCAACACTGGACCCATAGCGATTTTTCAAAGCCTTCTAACGCAACGAAATGAGGCGAGTCTTGAAAGATGGTTCCCCGCTGTTGTTTCGCAGAGGTGAGGATTCGGCACTTTTACCGTGTAGGCCCTGCCCACGTTTTAAAAGAGTTCGCAGCGAAACCTTGATAGACTTAGTTGGGAAGACTGTGAGACCCCAGTGCTGTTTCCAGAGGCGAGGGTATGGCACTTGCCGCATAAGCCCGCCATCCGTTTTCGACACAGCAGCCTCAGTGAGACAAGATGCTAGTGGAAAGATGGCTTGCCCAGGGCGTTTCGTGCGGTGGAGTGCCTGGCACCTTGGGTGTAGGTCGGCACGGGTTTTCCAACGTGTGGCTTACCGCAACTCGGTGTTAGTTCCTCAGCTGATTCCTGCACACTTTCGTTTCTCGGGGTTGAGTGCATGGCCGTGGCGTCGTGGGCCCCGCATGGGTTTTCAAGCGCTACGTAACCTTACTGACACGAGGTGCCCGTTGAAAGATGGTTTCGCCATCTTGTTCTTTGCCAAGAGGTGAGCGTACGGCACGTTGCGGGGCGGGGGGCACAGTCCTCGCACGGCTGTTCCAACACCTCTCACCTGGGGGAACCCAGACGTTAGCCGGGAAGATGGTTTCTCCACAGCGATCTTTCAGAGTCGGGTGTGTGCCACTTTGCCCCCAGGGTTGCCGGCATTGGGTTTCAGACGCTTCAAAGTGAGTGAAACAAGACGTTACTCGAAAGACGGTGATCCCACCGTGTTGTTCCTCGGAGGGGAGTATAGGGCACCTTATGCTTCGGCCCCGCAAGGATGTTCCAGCCCTCCTAAATGAGTGGAGACTCAGGGTAGTTGAACGACGGTTTCACCACTCTGCCGTTTCACAGAGTTGAGTAGCTGGCCCGCTCCGCATACGCCCTGCAGAGTAGAGTCTTCAAACGTATTCGGCAGAGCGAAACCAGACGGGACTTGAACCAGACGGCCTCCCCACAAGTGCTGTGTCACAGAGTTCAGTATGGGGCATGTTTCCCGCTAGGCCTCGCCATAGGTTTTCAGGCACTTTTAACTTACACGAGGTGACTGTGGAAAGATGGCTTCCCGACCGCGTCCGTTGTGTTGGGTACATGGCGCTTTCCATGGAGACCCTGCATTTCCTTTCCAGCATTTCTGACTTCCGGAAACAATGTCTGAGTTGAAAGACGGTCCCTCTCCCCCTTCCTCCTCCACCCTCTCCCCCCGTCCCCCCTCCCATACACACACACACACACGCACACACACACACACACAGTGTCATCTCACAGAGTTGATTGACTCTACGGCACTTTCCTCAGGGGCCCCCGCATGGTTTTCAGACACGCGTCAGCCAAACCAGCTGTGAGTCGAAGGATGTGTAAGCAGCCGTGTTGCTTCCAAGAGTTGAGTACATGGCCCTTTCCGTGCAGCTGCCCCCCACAGGTGCTCAAACACTTGTAACTGTGAAAGGAGACGTTAGATGAAAGACCGTCGCACTCCAAGGGTTGTCTCGCAGAGCTGAGGACAAGGCCCTTTCCGCATAGGGCCTGCGTTCGTTTTCAGACACTTCTAACCTAATGAAGCAAGTCGATCGTTGAAAGGTAGTTCCCCGGTGTCTCACAGAGTTGAGTATACGGCCCTTGCCGTGGAGCACCCGCAGGCATCTCAAACGCTCGTAACTTAGTGAACCAAGGTGCGAGTGGAAGGAGGATGGTCACCCCGCAGCGTCGATTCGCAGAGTTGAGCGTATGTGACCCTTTCCACCCTTTCCGCCCTGCCTGGTGTTTCACGAACCCTTCTGGGTTCGTGACGTCACAGACTAGTGACACGCTGGTGTCACCACCCTGGTGTGTCGCAGACTGCAGTAGATGGCGGCGCTTCCCTCCGAGTTCCTCGCACGCCTTCACAAACAGGACCAACTTGGTGAAACGAGAAGCTAGTTGAAACCATGGATTCCGCACCGTGTGGCTTGAGAGAGTTGAGTACGTGGCGCTTTCCCCATCGGCCCCGCGTCCGTTTTCAATCGCCTGTACCATCGTGAAACCAGATTTCAGTCAAAAGAGAGTTTCTCCACGATACTTGTTTCCACACGCTCGCGCGTATTGTGTCCCTTTCCCCACAGTTTTCCGCAGGTGTTTCCACACACGTCTAACGTAGTGAAACCTGATGATGTTCCTTGAAGGATGGCTTCACCACCCTGTTGTTCCGCAGAGTTCGGGCACAGGCCACTTTCCGTGTAGGCCCTGCGTAGGTTTCAGGCCACGTCTAGCTTTGGGAAACGAGATGTTAGGGGAAAGGTGCTCTCCACGAAGTGGTTCATGCAGTTGGCACAGAGGAACTCTCGTTGTGGGCCCTACCTTTGTCTTCCAACTATTCTCACTGAGTGCAAAGAGATGCAGTTACCTGAGAGATGTTTTCCCCACAGTGTTGTACCACAGAGTTGAGCGATCCGTGCCACTTCCTCACCCCCACCCCCACCCCCACCCCCACCCCCCATAGGCCCTGGGAGTTTTCGAACACTTTTAATTTCATCCAGCGAAAGCACAGGGCCGTTGAAAGAGGGCTTCACCGCCATGTGGTTTCAGAGATTCGAGGTATGGCCCTTCCCACACACGCCCCCGCATGGTTGAGGTTTTCAGACGCTCCTCACCTCGTGATACAAGGTGTTCCTGGAAAAGTGGCTTCCGCCAAGTGCAGTTTGACAAAGGGTACGGCACTGCGGGCACAGGCCCTGCATAGTTTTGCCAACACTTGCGACTTACCCCAGACGACGTGTCTGCGGAATGATGGGTTCCCCGCAGTGTCGCACCGCAGAATGGAGTCTATGGCGCTCCGCGTGTAAGCCCCGCATAGGCTTTCCAAATTGTCTCACTTGGTGAGACCAGACGCTCCTGGAAAGAATTTTCTCACGACCGTGTGGTTTCAGAGAGTTGAGTTTATGGCACTTGCCTCATCGCCTTCTCCTAGGTTTTCAAACACTTGTAACAGCGAAAGCAGAATGTGCGTTGAAAGACGGCTCCACCACAGTGCAAGCAGGTGTTGTTTCCCAGCCTTGAGGATTTGACACTGTCCACAGAGGCCCCGCCTAGCTTTTCCAACACTTCCAACTTCGTGATGCGAGACGGTAGTCGAAAAGGGGTTTGTTTCTGCAAAGTGCAGTGCGACAGAGCCTATGGCCCTATCGGCACAGGCCCTCCAGAGTTTTTCACAAAGTCTAACTTAGTGAGATGACAGGTTTGTTGGAGGATGGTTTCCCCACAGGGTTCTTTCCCAGGCTGGAGTCTGTGGCACTATGTGCCTAGGCCCCGCGTTCGTATTCACACCCTTCGAAGTTAGCGAACCGTGATGCTGGTTGCGAGAGGCTCCCTCCCGCGTATTCTCTCACTGGGTCGAGCACGTGTCACTTTCCAGATGGTTCCTGCCTGGGTGTGCATACCATGCGAGATGGTAGCGGAAAGGTGGTTTCTGCGGAGTGCAGTTGGACAGAGTCTATTATGTACTACGGCACGGTCAACACTGGACCCATAGCGATTTTTCAAAGCCTTCTAACGCAACGAAATGAGGCGAGTCTTGAAAGATGGTTCCCCGCTGTTGTTTCGCAGAGGTGAGGATTCGGCACTTTTACCGTGTAGGCCCTGCCCACGTTTTAAAAGAGTTCGCAGCGAAACCTTGATAGACTTAGTTGGGAAGACTGTGAGACCCCAGTGCTGTTTCCAGAGGCGAGGGTATGGCACTTGCCGCATAAGCCCGCCATCCGTTTTCGACACAGCAGCCTCAGTGAGACAAGATGCTAGTGGAAAGATGGCTTGCCCAGGGCGTTTCGTGCGGTGGAGTGCCTGGCACCTTGGGTGTAGGTCGGCACGGGTTTTCCAACGTGTGGCTTACCGCAACTCGGTGTTAGTTCCTCAGCTGATTCCTGCACACTTTCGTTTCTCGGGGTTGAGTGCATGGCCGTGGCGTCGTGGGCCCCGCATGGGTTTTCAAGCGCTACGTAACCTTACTGACACGAGGTGCCCGTTGAAAGATGGTTTCGCCATCTTGTTCTTTGCCAAGAGGTGAGCGTACGGCACGTTGCGGGGCGGGGGGCACAGTCCTCGCACGGCTGTTCCAACACCTCTCACCTGGGGGAACCCAGACGTTAGCCGGGAAGATGGTTTCTCCACAGCGATCTTTCAGAGTCGGGTGTGTGCCACTTTGCCCCCAGGGTTGCCGGCATTGGGTTTCAGACGCTTCAAAGTGAGTGAAACAAGACGTTACTCGAAAGACGGTGATCCCACCGTGTTGTTCCTCGGAGGGGAGTATAGGGCACCTTATGCTTCGGCCCCGCAAGGATGTTCCAGCCCTCCTAAATGAGTGGAGACTCAGGGTAGTTGAACGACGGTTTCACCACTCTGCCGTTTCACAGAGTTGAGTAGCTGGCCCGCTCCGCATACGCCCTGCAGAGTAGAGTCTTCAAACGTATTCGGCAGAGCGAAACCAGACGGGACTTGAACCAGACGGCCTCCCCACAAGTGCTGTGTCACAGAGTTCAGTATGGGGCATGTTTCCCGCTAGGCCTCGCCATAGGTTTTCAGGCACTTTTAACTTACACGAGGTGACTGTGGAAAGATGGCTTCCCGACCGCGTCCGTTGTGTTGGGTACATGGCGCTTTCCATGGAGACCCTGCATTTCCTTTCCAGCATTTCTGACTTCCGGAAACAATGTCTGAGTTGAAAGACGGTCCCTCTCCCCCTTCCTCCTCCACCCTCTCCCCCCGTCCCCCCTCCCATACACACACACACACACGCACACACACACACACACACACAGTGTCGTCTCACAGAGTTGATTGACTCTACGGCACTTTCCTCAGGGGCCCCCGCATGGTTTTCAGACACGCGTCAGCCAAACCAGCTGTGAGTCGAAGGATGTGTAAGCAGCCGTGTTGCTTCCAAGAGTTGAGTACATGGCCCTTTCCGTGCAGCTGCCCCCCACAGGTGCTCAAACACTTGTAACTGTGAAAGGAGACGTTAGATGAAAGACCGTCGCACTCCAAGGGTTGTCTCGCAGAGCTGAGGACAAGGCCCTTTCCGCATAGGGCCTGCGTTCGTTTTCAGACACTTCTAACCTAATGAAGCAAGTCGATCGTTGAAAGGTAGTTCCCCGGTGTCTCACAGAGTTGAGTATACGGCCCTTGCCGTGGAGCACCCGCAGGCATCTCAAACGCTCGTAACTTAGTGAACCAAGGTGCGAGTGGAAGGAGGATGGTCACCCCGCAGCGTCGATTCGCAGAGTTGAGCGTATGTGACCCTTTCCACCCTTTCCGCCCTGCCTGGTGTTTCACGAACCCTTCTGGGTTCGTGACGTCACAGACTAGTGACACGCTGGTGTCACCACCCTGGTGTGTCGCAGACTGCAGTAGATGGCGGCGCTTCCCTCCGAGTTCCTCGCACGCCTTCACAAACAGGACCAACTTGGTGAAACGAGAAGCTAGTTGAAACCATGGATTCCGCACCGTGTGGCTTGAGAGAGTTGAGGACGTGGCGCTTTCCCCATCGGCCCCGCGTCCGTTTTCAATCGCCTGTACCATCGTGAAACCAGATTTCAGTCAAAAGAGAGTTTCTCCACGATACTTGTTTCCACACGCTCGCGCGTATTGTGTCCCTTTCCCCACAGTTTTCCGCAGGTGTTTCCACACACGTCTAACGTAGTGAAACCTGATGATGTTCCTTGAAGGATGGCTTCACCACCCTGTTGTTCCGCAGAGTTCGGGCACAGGCCACTTTCCGTGTAGGCCCTGCGTAGGTTTCAGGCCACGTCTAGCTTTGGGAAACGAGATGTTAGGGGAAAGGTGCTCTCCACGAAGTGGTTCATGCAGTTGGCACAGAGGAACTCTCGTTGTGGGCCCTACCTTTGTCTTCCAACTATTCTCACTGAGTGCAAAGAGATGCAGTTACCTGAGAGATGTTTTCCCCACAGTGTTGTACCACAGAGTTGAGCGATCCGTGCCACTTCCTCACCCCCACCCCCACCCCCACCCCCACCCCCCATAGGCCCTGGGAGTTTTCGAACACTTTTAATTTCATCCAGCGAAAGCACAGGGCCGTTGAAAGAGGGCTTCACCGCCATGTGGTTTCAGAGATTCGAGGTATGGCCCTTCCCACACACGCCCCCGCATGGTTGAGGTTTTCAGACGCTCCTCACCTCGTGATACAAGGTGTTCCTGGAAAAGTGGCTTCCGCCAAGTGCAGTTTGACAAAGGGTACGGCACTGCGGGCACAGGCCCTGCATAGTTTTGCCAACACTTGCGACTTACCCCAGACGACGTGTCTGCGGAATGATGGGTTCCCCGCAGTGTCGCACCGCAGAATGGAGTCTATGGCGCTCCGCGTGTAAGCCCCGCATAGGCTTTCCAAATTGTCTCACTTGGTGAGACCAGACGCTCCTGGAAAGAATTTTCTCACGACCGTGTGGTTTCAGAGAGTTGAGTTTATGGCACTTGCCTCATCGCCTTCTCCTAGGTTTTCAAACACTTGTAACAGCGAAAGCAGAATGTGCGTTGAAAGACGGCTCCACCACAGTGCAAGCAGGTGTTGTTTCCCAGCCTTGAGGATTTGACACTGTCCACAGAGGCCCCGCCTAGCTTTTCCAACACTTCCAACTTCGTGATGCGAGACGGTAGTCGAAAAGGGGTTTGTTTCTGCAAAGTGCAGTGCGACAGAGCCTATGGCCCTATCGGCACAGGCCCTCCAGAGTTTTTCACAAAGTCTAACTTAGTGAGATGACAGGTTTGTTGGAGGATGGTTTCCCCACAGGGTTCTTTCCCAGGCTGGAGTCTGTGGCACTATGTGCCTAGGCCCCGCGTTCGTATTCACACCCTTCGAAGTTAGCGAACCGTGATGCTGGTTGCGAGAGGCTCCCTCCCGCGTATTCTCTCACTGGGTCGAGCACGTGTCACTTTCCAGATGGTTCCTGCCTGGGTGTGCATACCATGCGAGATGGTAGCGGAAAGGTGGTTTCTGCGGAGTGCAGTTGGACAGAGTCTATTATGTACTACGGCACGGTCAACACTGGACCCATAGCGATTTTTCAAAGCCTTCTAACGCAACGAAATGAGGCGAGTCTTGAAAGATGGTTCCCCGCTGTTGTTTCGCAGAGGTGAGGATTCGGCACTTTTACCGTGTAGGCCCTGCCCACGTTTTAAAAGAGTTCGCAGCGAAACCTTGATAGACTTAGTTGGGAAGACTGTGAGACCCCAGTGCTGTTTCCAGAGGCGAGGGTATGGCACTTGCCGCATAAGCCCGCCATCCGTTTTCGACACAGCAGCCTCAGTGAGACAAGATGCTAGTGGAAAGATGGCTTGCCCAGGGCGTTTCGTGCGGTGGAGTGCCTGGCACCTTGGGTGTAGGTCGGCACGGGTTTTCCAACGTGTGGCTTACCGCAACTCGGTGTTAGTTCCTCAGCTGATTCCTGCACACTTTCGTTTCTCGGGGTTGAGTGCATGGCCGTGGCGTCGTGGGCCCCGCATGGGTTTTCAAGCGCTACGTAACCTTACTGACACGAGGTGCCCGTTGAAAGATGGTTTCGCCATCTTGTTCTTTGCCAAGAGGTGAGCGTACGGCACGTTGCGGGGCGGGGGGCACAGTCCTCGCACGGCTGTTCCAACACCTCTCACCTGGGGGAACCCAGACGTTAGCCGGGAAGATGGTTTCTCCACAGCGATCTTTCAGAGTCGGGTGTGTGCCACTTTGCCCCCAGGGTTGCCGGCATTGGGTTTCAGACGCTTCAAAGTGAGTGAAACAAGACGTTACTCGAAAGACGGTGATCCCACCGTGTTGTTCCTCGGAGGGGAGTATAGGGCACCTTATGCTTCGGCCCCGCAAGGATGTTCCAGCCCTCCTAAATGAGTGGAGACTCAGGGTAGTTGAACGACGGTTTCACCACTCTGCCGTTTCACAGAGTTGAGTAGCTGGCCCGCTCCGCATACGCCCTGCAGAGTAGAGTCTTCAAACGTATTCGGCAGAGCGAAACCAGACGGGACTTGAACCAGACGGCCTCCCCACAAGTGCTGTGTCACAGAGTTCAGTATGGGGCATGTTTCCCGCTAGGCCTCGCCATAGGTTTTCAGGCACTTTTAACTTACACGAGGTGACTGTGGAAAGATGGCTTCCCGACCGCGTCCGTTGTGTTGGGTACATGGCGCTTTCCATGGAGACCCTGCATTTCCTTTCCAGCATTTCTGACTTCCGGAAACAATGTCTGAGTTGAAAGACGGTCCCTCTCCCCCTTCCTCCTCCACCCTCTCCCCCCGTCCCCCCTCCCATACACACACACACACACGCACACACACACACACACACACAGTGTCGTCTCACAGAGTTGATTGACTCTACGGCACTTTCCTCAGGGGCCCCCGCATGGTTTTCAGACACGCGTCAGCCAAACCAGCTGTGAGTCGAAGGATGTGTAAGCAGCCGTGTTGCTTCCAAGAGTTGAGTACATGGCCCTTTCCGTGCAGCTGCCCCCACAGGTGCTCAAACACTTGTAACTGTGAAAGGAGACGTTAGATGAAAGACCGTCGCACTCCAAGGGTTGTCTCGCAGAGCTGAGGACAAGGCCCTTTCCGCATAGGGCCTGCGTTCGTTTTCAGACACTTCTAACCTAATGAAGCAAGTCGATCGTTGAAAGGTAGTTCCCCGGTGTCTCACAGAGTTGAGTATACGGCCCTTGCCGTGGAGCACCCGCAGGCATCTCAAACGCTCGTAACTTAGTGAACCAAGGTGCGAGTGGAAGGAGGATGGTCACCCCGCAGCGTCGATTCGCAGAGTTGAGCGTATGTGACCCTTTCCACCCTTTCCGCCCTGCCTGGTGTTTCACGAACCCTTCTGGGTTCGTGACGTCACAGACTAGTGACACGCTGGTGTCACCACCCTGGTGTGTCGCAGACTGCAGTAGATGGCGGCGCTTCCCTCCGAGTTCCTCGCACGCCTTCACAAACAGGACCAACTTGGTGAAACGAGAAGCTAGTTGAAACCATGGATTCCGCACCGTGTGGCTTGAGAGAGTTGAGTACGTGGCGCTTTCCCCATCGGCCCCGCGTCCGTTTTCAATCGCCTGTACCATCGTGAAACCAGATTTCAGTCAAAAGAGAGTTTCTCCACGATACTTGTTTCCACACGCTCGCGCGTATTGTGTCCCTTTCCCCACAGTTTTCCGCAGGTGTTTCCACACACGTCTAACGTAGTGAAACCTGATGATGTTCCTTGAAGGATGGCTTCACCACCCTGTTGTTCCGCAGAGTTCGGGCACAGGCCACTTTCCGTGTAGGCCCTGCGTAGGTTTCAGGCCACGTCTAGCTTTGGGAAACGAGATGTTAGGGGAAAGGTGCTCTCCACGAAGTGGTTCATGCAGTTGGCACAGAGGAACTCTCGTTGTGGGCCCTACCTTTGTCTTCCAACTATTCTCACTGAGTGCAAAGAGATGCAGTTACCTGAGAGATGTTTTCCCCACAGTGTTGTACCACAGAGTTGAGCGATCCGTGCCACTTCCTCACCCCCACCCCCACCCCCACCCCCACCCCCCATAGGCCCTGGGAGTTTTCGAACACTTTTAATTTCATCCAGCGAAAGCACAGGGCCGTTGAAAGAGGGCTTCACCGCCATGTGGTTTCAGAGATTCGAGGTATGGCCCTTCCCACACACGCCCCCGCATGGTTGAGGTTTTCAGACGCTCCTCACCTCGTGATACAAGGTGTTCCTGGAAAAGTGGCTTCCGCCAAGTGCAGTTTGACAAAGGGTACGGCACTGCGGGCACAGGCCCTGCATAGTTTTGCCAACACTTGCGACTTACCCCAGACGACGTGTCTGCGGAATGATGGGTTCCCCGCAGTGTCGCACCGCAGAATGGAGTCTATGGCGCTCCGCGTGTAAGCCCCGCATAGGCTTTCCAAATTGTCTCACTTGGTGAGACCAGACGCTCCTGGAAAGAATTTTCTCACGACCGTGTGGTTTCAGAGAGTTGAGTTTATGGCACTTGCCTCATCGCCTTCTCCTAGGTTTTCAAACACTTGTAACAGCGAAAGCAGAATGTGCGTTGAAAGACGGCTCCACCACAGTGCAAGCAGGTGTTGTTTCCCAGCCTTGAGGATTTGACACTGTCCACAGAGGCCCCGCCTAGCTTTTCCAACACTTCCAACTTCGTGATGCGAGACGGTAGTCGAAAAGGGGTTTGTTTCTGCAAAGTGCAGTGCGACAGAGCCTATGGCCCTATCGGCACAGGCCCTCCAGAGTTTTTCACAAAGTCTAACTTAGTGAGATGACAGGTTTGTTGGAGGATGGTTTCCCCACAGGGTTCTTTCCCAGGCTGGAGTCTGTGGCACTATGTGCCTAGGCCCCGCGTTCGTATTCACACCCTTCGAAGTTAGCGAACCGTGATGCTGGTTGCGAGAGGCTCCCTCCCGCGTATTCTCTCACTGGGTCGAGCACGTGTCACTTTCCAGATGGTTCCTGCCTGGGTGTGCATACCATGCGAGATGGTAGCGGAAAGGTGGTTTCTGCGGAGTGCAGTTGGACAGAGTCTATTATGTACTACGGCACGGTCAACACTGGACCCATAGCGATTTTTCAAAGCCTTCTAACGCAACGAAATGAGGCGAGTCTTGAAAGATGGTTCCCCGCTGTTGTTTCGCAGAGGTGAGGATTCGGCACTTTTACCGTGTAGGCCCTGCCCACGTTTTAAAAGAGTTCGCAGCGAAACCTTGATAGACTTAGTTGGGAAGACTGTGAGACCCCAGTGCTGTTTCCAGAGGCGAGGGTATGGCACTTGCCGCATAAGCCCGCCATCCGTTTTCGACACAGCAGCCTCAGTGAGACAAGATGCTAGTGGAAAGATGGCTTGCCCAGGGCGTTTCGTGCGGTGGAGTGCCTGGCACCTTGGGTGTAGGTCGGCACGGGTTTTCCAACGTGTGGCTTACCGCAACTCGGTGTTAGTTCCTCAGCTGATTCCTGCACACTTTCGTTTCTCGGGGTTGAGTGCATGGCCGTGGCGTCGTGGGCCCCGCATGGGTTTTCAAGCGCTACGTAACCTTACTGACACGAGGTGCCCGTTGAAAGATGGTTTCGCCATCTTGTTCTTTGCCAAGAGGTGAGCGTACGGCACGTTGCGGGGCGGGGGGCACAGTCCTCGCACGGCTGTTCCAACACCTCTCACCTGGGGGAACCCAGACGTTAGCCGGGAAGATGGTTTCTCCACAGCGATCTTTCAGAGTCGGGTGTGTGCCACTTTGCCCCCAGGGTTGCCGGCATTGGGTTTCAGACGCTTCAAAGTGAGTGAAACAAGACGTTACTCGAAAGACGGTGATCCCACCGTGTTGTTCCTCGGAGGGGAGTATAGGGCACCTTATGCTTCGGCCCCGCAAGGATGTTCCAGCCCTCCTAAATGAGTGGAGACTCAGGGTAGTTGAACGACGGTTTCACCACTCTGCCGTTTCACAGAGTTGAGTAGCTGGCCCGCTCCGCATACGCCCTGCAGAGTAGAGTCTTCAAACGTATTCGGCAGAGCGAAACCAGACGGGACTTGAACCAGACGGCCTCCCCACAAGTGCTGTGTCACAGAGTTCAGTATGGGGCATGTTTCCCGCTAGGCCTCGCCATAGGTTTTCAGGCACTTTTAACTTACACGAGGTGACTGTGGAAAGATGGCTTCCCGACCGCGTCCGTTGTGTTGGGTACATGGCGCTTTCCATGGAGACCCTGCATTTCCTTTCCAGCATTTCTGACTTCCGGAAACAATGTCTGAGTTGAAAGACGGTCCCTCTCCCCCTTCCTCCTCCACCCTCTCCCCCCGTCCCCCCTCCCATACACACACACACACACGCACACACACACACACACACACAGTGTCGTCTCACAGAGTTGATTGACTCTACGGCACTTTCCTCAGGGGCCCCCGCATGGTTTTCAGACACGCGTCAGCCAAACCAGCTGTGAGTCGAAGGATGTGTAAGCAGCCGTGTTGCTTCCAAGAGTTGAGTACATGGCCCTTTCCGTGCAGCTGCCCCCCACAGGTGCTCAAACACTTGTAACTGTGAAAGGAGACGTTAGATGAAAGACCGTCGCACTCCAAGGGTTGTCTCGCAGAGCTGAGGACAAGGCCCTTTCCGCATAGGGCCTGCGTTCGTTTTCAGACACTTCTAACCTAATGAAGCAAGTCGATCGTTGAAAGGTAGTTCCCCGGTGTCTCACAGAGTTGAGTATACGGCCCTTGCCGTGGAGCACCCGCAGGCATCTCAAACGCTCGTAACTTAGTGAACCAAGGTGCGAGTGGAAGGAGGATGGTCACCCCGCAGCGTCGATTCGCAGAGTTGAGCGTATGTGACCCTTTCCACCCTTTCCGCCCTGCCTGGTGTTTCACGAACCCTTCTGGGTTCGTGACGTCACAGACTAGTGACACGCTGGTGTCACCACCCTGGTGTGTCGCAGACTGCAGTAGATGGCGGCGCTTCCCTCCGAGTTCCTCGCACGCCTTCACAAACAGGACCAACTTGGTGAAACGAGAAGCTAGTTGAAACCATGGATTCCGCACCGTGTGGCTTGAGAGAGTTGAGGACGTGGCGCTTTCCCCATCGGCCCCGCGTCCGTTTTCAATCGCCTGTACCATCGTGAAACCAGATTTCAGTCAAAAGAGAGTTTCTCCACGATACTTGTTTCCACACGCTCGCGCGTATTGTGTCCCTTTCCCCACAGTTTTCCGCAGGTGTTTCCACACACGTCTAACGTAGTGAAACCTGATGATGTTCCTTGAAGGATGGCTTCACCACCCTGTTGTTCCGCAGAGTTCGGGCACAGGCCACTTTCCGTGTAGGCCCTGCGTAGGTTTCAGGCCACGTCTAGCTTTGGGAAACGAGATGTTAGGGGAAAGGTGCTCTCCACGAAGTGGTTCATGCAGTTGGCACAGAGGAACTCTCGTTGTGGGCCCTACCTTTGTCTTCCAACTATTCTCACTGAGTGCAAAGAGATGCAGTTACCTGAGAGATGTTTTCCCCACAGTGTTGTACCACAGAGTTGAGCGATCCGTGCCACTTCCTCACCCCCACCCCCACCCCCACCCCCACCCCCCATAGGCCCTGGGAGTTTTCGAACACTTTTAATTTCATCCAGCGAAAGCACAGGGCCGTTGAAAGAGGGCTTCACCGCCATGTGGTTTCAGAGATTCGAGGTATGGCCCTTCCCACACACGCCCCCGCATGGTTGAGGTTTTCAGACGCTCCTCACCTCGTGATACAAGGTGTTCCTGGAAAAGTGGCTTCCGCCAAGTGCAGTTTGACAAAGGGTACGGCACTGCGGGCACAGGCCCTGCATAGTTTTGCCAACACTTGCGACTTACCCCAGACGACGTGTCTGCGGAATGATGGGTTCCCCGCAGTGTCGCACCGCAGAATGGAGTCTATGGCGCTCCGCGTGTAAGCCCCGCATAGGCTTTCCAAATTGTCTCACTTGGTGAGACCAGACGCTCCTGGAAAGAATTTTCTCACGACCGTGTGGTTTCAGAGAGTTGAGTTTATGGCACTTGCCTCATCGCCTTCTCCTAGGTTTTCAAACACTTGTAACAGCGAAAGCAGAATGTGCGTTGAAAGACGGCTCCACCACAGTGCAAGCAGGTGTTGTTTCCCAGCCTTGAGGATTTGACACTGTCCACAGAGGCCCCGCCTAGCTTTTCCAACACTTCCAACTTCGTGATGCGAGACGGTAGTCGAAAAGGGGTTTGTTTCTGCAAAGTGCAGTGCGACAGAGCCTATGGCCCTATCGGCACAGGCCCTCCAGAGTTTTTCACAAAGTCTAACTTAGTGAGATGACAGGTTTGTTGGAGGATGGTTTCCCCACAGGGTTCTTTCCCAGGCTGGAGTCTGTGGCACTATGTGCCTAGGCCCCGCGTTCGTATTCACACCCTTCGAAGTTAGCGAACCGTGATGCTGGTTGCGAGAGGCTCCCTCCCGCGTATTCTCTCACTGGGTCGAGCACGTGTCACTTTCCAGATGGTTCCTGCCTAGGTGTGCATACCATGCGAGATGGTAGCGGAAAGGTGGTTTCTGCGGAGTGCAGTTGGACAGAGTCTATTATGTACTACGGCACGGTCAACACTGGACCCATAGCGATTTTTCAAAGCCTTCTAACGCAACGAAATGAGGCGAGTCTTGAAAGATGGTTCCCCGCTGTTGTTTCGCAGAGGTGAGGATTCGGCACTTTTACCGTGTAGGCCCTGCCCACGTTTTAAAAGAGTTCGCAGCGAAACCTTGATAGACTTAGTTGGGAAGACTGTGAGACCCCAGTGCTGTTTCCAGAGGCGAGGGTATGGCACTTGCCGCATAAGCCCGCCATCCGTTTTCGACACAGCAGCCTCAGTGAGACAAGATGCTAGTGGAAAGATGGCTTGCCCAGGGCGTTTCGTGCGGTGGAGTGCCTGGCACCTTGGGTGTAGGTCGGCACGGGTTTTCCAACGTGTGGCTTACCGCAACTCGGTGTTAGTTCCTCAGCTGATTCCTGCACACTTTCGTTTCTCGGGGTTGAGTGCATGGCCGTGGCGTCGTGGGCCCCGCATGGGTTTTCAAGCGCTACGTAACCTTACTGACA
Organism: Panthera onca; assembly: GCF_046562875.1. Lineage (NCBI taxonomy): Eukaryota > Metazoa > Chordata > Mammalia > Carnivora > Felidae > Panthera > Panthera onca. The sequence continues at coordinate 211,234 of NC_138351.1, forward strand.
CGAGGTGCCCGTTGAAAGATGGTTTCGCCATCTTGTTCTTTGCCAAGAGGTGAGCGTACGGCACGTTGCGGGGCGGGGGGCACAGTCCTCGCACGGCTGTTCCAACACCTCTCACCTGGGGGAACCCAGACGTTAGCCGGGAAGATGGTTTCTCCACAGCGATCTTTCAGAGTCGGGTGTGTGCCACTTTGCCCCCAGGGTTGCCGGCATTGGGTTTCAGACGCTTCAAAGTGAGTGAAACAAGACGTTACTCGAAAGACGGTGATCCCACCGTGTTGTTCCTCGGAGGGGAGTATAGGGCACCTTATGCTTCGGCCCCGCAAGGATGTTCCAGCCCTCCTAAATGAGTGGAGACTCAGGGTAGTTGAACGACGGTTTCACCACTCTGCCGTTTCACAGAGTTGAGTAGCTGGCCCGCTCCGCATACGCCCTGCAGAGTAGAGTCTTCAAACGTATTCGGCAGAGCGAAACCAGACGGGACTTGAACCAGACGGCCTCCCCACAAGTGCTGTGTCACAGAGTTCAGTATGGGGCATGTTTCCCGCTAGGCCTCGCCATAGGTTTTCAGGCACTTTTAACTTACACGAGGTGACTGTGGAAAGATGGCTTCCCGACCGCGTCCGTTGTGTTGGGTACATGGCGCTTTCCATGGAGACCCTGCATTTCCTTTCCAGCATTTCTGACTTCCGGAAACAATGTCTGAGTTGAAAGACGGTCCCTCTCCCCCTTCCTCCTCCACCCTCTCCCCCCGTCCCCCCTCCCATACACACACACACACACGCACACACACACACACACACAGTGTCGTCTCACAGAGTTGATTGACTCTACGGCACTTTCCTCAGGGGCCCCCGCATGGTTTTCAGACACGCGTCAGCCAAACCAGCTGTGAGTCGAAGGATGTGTAAGCAGCCGTGTTGCTTCCAAGAGTTGAGTACATGGCCCTTTCCGTGCAGCTGCCCCCCACAGGTGCTCAAACACTTGTAACTGTGAAAGGAGACGTTAGATGAAAGACCGTCGCACTCCAAGGGTTGTCTCGCAGAGCTGAGGACAAGGCCCTTTCCGCATAGGGCCTGCGTTCGTTTTCAGACACTTCTAACCTAATGAAGCAAGTCGATCGTTGAAAGAGGTAGTTCCCCGGTGTCTCACAGAGTTGAGTATACGGCCCTTGCCGTGGAGCACCCGCAGGCATCTCAAACGCTCGTAACTTAGTGAACCAAGGTGCGAGTGGAAGGAGGATGGTCACCCCGCAGCGTCGATTCGCAGAGTTGAGCGTATGTGACCCTTTCCACCCTTTCCGCCCTGCCTGGTGTTTCACGAACCCTTCTGGGTTCGTGACGTCACAGACTAGTGACACGCTGGTGTCACCACCCTGGTGTGTCGCAGACTGCAGTAGATGGCGGCGCTTCCCTCCGAGTTCCTCGCACGCCTTCACAAACAGGACCAACTTGGTGAAACGAGAAGCTAGTTGAAACCATGGATTCCGCACCGTGTGGCTTGAGAGAGTTGAGGACGTGGCGCTTTCCCCATCGGCCCCGCGTCCGTTTTCAATCGCCTGTACCATCGTGAAACCAGATTTCAGTCAAAAGAGAGTTTCTCCACGATACTTGTTTCCACACGCTCGCGCGTATTGTGTCCCTTTCCCCACAGTTTTCCGCAGGTGTTTCCACACACGTCTAACGTAGTGAAACCTGATGATGTTCCTTGAAGGATGGCTTCACCACCCTGTTGTTCCGCAGAGTTCGGGCACAGGCCACTTTCCGTGTAGGCCCTGCGTAGGTTTCAGGCCACGTCTAGCTTTGGGAAACGAGATGTTAGGGGAAAGGTGCTCTCCACGAAGTGGTTCATGCAGTTGGCACAGAGGAACTCTCGTTGTGGGCCCTACCTTTGTCTTCCAACTATTCTCACTGAGTGCAAAGAGATGCAGTTACCTGAGAGATGTTTTCCCCACAGTGTTGTACCACAGAGTTGAGCGATCCGTGCCACTTCCTCACCCCCACCCCCACCCCCACCCCCACCCCCCATAGGCCCTGGGAGTTTTCGAACACTTTTAATTTCATCCAGCGAAAGCACAGGGCCGTTGAAAGAGGGCTTCACCGCCATGTGGTTTCAGAGATTCGAGGTATGGCCCTTCCCACACACGCCCCCGCATGGTTGAGGTTTTCAGACGCTCCTCACCTCGTGATACAAGGTGTTCCTGGAAAAGTGGCTTCCGCCAAGTGCAGTTTGACAAAGGGTACGGCACTGCGGGCACAGGCCCTGCATAGTTTTGCCAACACTTGCGACTTACCCCAGACGACGTGTCTGCGGAATGATGGGTTCCCCGCAGTGTCGCACCGCAGAATGGAGTCTATGGCGCTCCGCGTGTAAGCCCCGCATAGGCTTTCCAAATTGTCTCACTTGGTGAGACCAGACGCTCCTGGAAAGAATTTTCTCACGACCGTGTGGTTTCAGAGAGTTGAGTTTATGGCACTTGCCTCATCGCCTTCTCCTAGGTTTTCAAACACTTGTAACAGCGAAAGCAGAATGTGCGTTGAAAGACGGCTCCACCACAGTGCAAGCAGGTGTTGTTTCCCAGCCTTGAGGATTTGACACTGTCCACAGAGGCCCCGCCTAGCTTTTCCAACACTTCCAACTTCGTGATGCGAGACGGTAGTCGAAAAGGGGTTTGTTTCTGCAAAGTGCAGTGCGACAGAGCCTATGGCCCTATCGGCACAGGCCCTCCAGAGTTTTTCACAAAGTCTAACTTAGTGAGATGACAGGTTTGTTGGAGGATGGTTTCCCCACAGGGTTCTTTCCCAGGCTGGAGTCTGTGGCACTATGTGCCTAGGCCCCGCGTTCGTATTCACACCCTTCGAAGTTAGCGAACCGTGATGCTGGTTGCGAGAGGCTCCCTCCCGCGTATTCTCTCACTGGGTCGAGCACGTGTCACTTTCCAGATGGTTCCTGCCTAGGTGTGCATACCATGCGAGATGGTAGCGGAAAGGTGGTTTCTGCGGAGTGCAGTTGGACAGAGTCTATTATGTACTACGGCACGGTCAACACTGGACCCATAGCGATTTTTCAAAGCCTTCTAACGCAACGAAATGAGGCGAGTCTTGAAAGATGGTTCCCCGCTGTTGTTTCGCAGAGGTGAGGATTCGGCACTTTTACCGTGTAGGCCCTGCCCACGTTTTAAAAGAGTTCGCAGCGAAACCTTGATAGACTTAGTTGGGAAGACTGTGAGACCCCAGTGCTGTTTCCAGAGGCGAGGGTATGGCACTTGCCGCATAAGCCCGCCATCCGTTTTCGACACAGCAGCCTCAGTGAGACAAGATGCTAGTGGAAAGATGGCTTGCCCAGGGCGTTTCGTGCGGTGGAGTGCCTGGCACCTTGGGTGTAGGTCGGCACGGGTTTTCCAACGTGTGGCTTACCGCAACTCGGTGTTAGTTCCTCAGCTGATTCCTGCACACTTTCGTTTCTCGGGGTTGAGTGCATGGCCGTGGCGTCGTGGGCCCCGCATGGGTTTTCAAGCGCTACGTAACCTTACTGACACGAGGTGCCCGTTGAAAGATGGTTTCGCCATCTTGTTCTTTGCCAAGAGGTGAGCGTACGGCACGTTGCGGGGCGGGGGGCACAGTCCTCGCACGGCTGTTCCAACACCTCTCACCTGGGGGAACCCAGACGTTAGCCGGGAAGATGGTTTCTCCACAGCGATCTTTCAGAGTCGGGTGTGTGCCACTTTGCCCCCAGGGTTGCCGGCATTGGGTTTCAGACGCTTCAAAGTGAGTGAAACAAGACGTTACTCGAAAGACGGTGATCCCACCGTGTTGTTCCTCGGAGGGGAGTATAGGGCACCTTATGCTTCGGCCCCGCAAGGATGTTCCAGCCCTCCTAAATGAGTGGAGACTCAGGGTAGTTGAACGACGGTTTCACCACTCTGCCGTTTCACAGAGTTGAGTAGCTGGCCCGCTCCGCATACGCCCTGCAGAGTAGAGTCTTCAAACGTATTCGGCAGAGCGAAACCAGACGGGACTTGAACCAGACGGCCTCCCCACAAGTGCTGTGTCACAGAGTTCAGTATGGGGCATGTTTCCCGCTAGGCCTCGCCATAGGTTTTCAGGCACTTTTAACTTACACGAGGTGACTGTGGAAAGATGGCTTCCCGACCGCGTCCGTTGTGTTGGGTACATGGCGCTTTCCATGGAGACCCTGCATTTCCTTTCCAGCATTTCTGACTTCCGGAAACAATGTCTGAGTTGAAAGACGGTCCCTCTCCCCCTTCCTCCTCCACCCTCTCCCCCCGTCCCCCCTCCCATACACACACACACACACGCACACACACACACACACACAGTGTCGTCTCACAGAGTTGATTGACTCTACGGCACTTTCCTCAGGGGCCCCCGCATGGTTTTCAGACACGCGTCAGCCAAACCAGCTGTGAGTCGAAGGATGTGTAAGCAGCCGTGTTGCTTCCAAGAGTTGAGTACATGGCCCTTTCCGTGCAGCTGCCCCCACAGGTGCTCAAACACTTGTAACTGTGAAAGGAGACGTTAGATGAAAGACCGTCGCACTCCAAGGGTTGTCTCGCAGAGCTGAGGACAAGGCCCTTTCCGCATAGGGCCTGCGTTCGTTTTCAGACACTTCTAACCTAATGAAGCAAGTCGATCGTTGAAAGGTAGTTCCCCGGTGTCTCACAGAGTTGAGTATACGGCCCTTGCCGTGGAGCACCCGCAGGCATCTCAAACGCTCGTAACTTAGTGAACCAAGGTGCGAGTGGAAGGAGGATGGTCACCCCGCAGCGTCGATTCGCAGAGTTGAGCGTATGTGACCCTTTCCACCCTTTCCGCCCTGCCTGGTGTTTCACGAACCCTTCTGGGTTCGTGACGTCACAGACTAGTGACACGCTGGTGTCACCACCCTGGTGTGTCGCAGACTGCAGTAGATGGCGGCGCTTCCCTCCGAGTTCCTCGCACGCCTTCACAAACAGGACCAACTTGGTGAAACGAGAAGCTAGTTGAAACCATGGATTCCGCACCGTGTGGCTTGAGAGAGTTGAGTACGTGGCGCTTTCCCCATCGGCCCCGCGTCCGTTTTCAATCGCCTGTACCATCGTGAAACCAGATTTCAGTCAAAAGAGAGTTTCTCCACGATACTTGTTTCCACACGCTCGCGCGTATTGTGTCCCTTTCCCCACAGTTTTCCGCAGGTGTTTCCACACACGTCTAACGTAGTGAAACCTGATGATGTTCCTTGAAGGATGGCTTCACCACCCTGTTGTTCCGCAGAGTTCGGGCACAGGCCACTTTCCGTGTAGGCCCTGCGTAGGTTTCAGGCCACGTCTAGCTTTGGGAAACGAGATGTTAGGGGAAAGGTGCTCTCCACGAAGTGGTTCATGCAGTTGGCACAGAGGAACTCTCGTTGTGGGCCCTACCTTTGTCTTCCAACTATTCTCACTGAGTGCAAAGAGATGCAGTTACCTGAGAGATGTTTTCCCCACAGTGTTGTACCACAGAGTTGAGCGATCCGTGCCACTTCCTCACCCCCACCCCCACCCCCACCCCCACCCCCACCCCCCATAGGCCCTGGGAGTTTTCGAACACTTTTAATTTCATCCAGCGAAAGCACAGGGCCGTTGAAAGAGGGCTTCACCGCCATGTGGTTTCAGAGATTCGAGGTATGGCCCTTCCCACACACGCCCCCGCATGGTTGAGGTTTTCAGACGCTCCTCACCTCGTGATACAAGGTGTTCCTGGAAAAGTGGCTTCCGCCAAGTGCAGTTTGACAAAGGGTACGGCACTGCGGGCACAGGCCCTGCATAGTTTTGCCAACACTTGCGACTTACCCCAGACGACGTGTCTGCGGAATGATGGGTTCCCCGCAGTGTCGCACCGCAGAATGGAGTCTATGGCGCTCCGCGTGTAAGCCCCGCATAGGCTTTCCAAATTGTCTCACTTGGTGAGACCAGACGCTCCTGGAAAGAATTTTCTCACGACCGTGTGGTTTCAGAGAGTTGAGTTTATGGCACTTGCCTCATCGCCTTCTCCTAGGTTTTCAAACACTTGTAACAGCGAAAGCAGAATGTGCGTTGAAAGACGGCTCCACCACAGTGCAAGCAGGTGTTGTTTCCCAGCCTTGAGGATTTGACACTGTCCACAGAGGCCCCGCCTAGCTTTTCCAACACTTCCAACTTCGTGATGCGAGACGGTAGTCGAAAAGGGGTTTGTTTCTGCAAAGTGCAGTGCGACAGAGCCTATGGCCCTATCGGCACAGGCCCTCCAGAGTTTTTCACAAAGTCTAACTTAGTGAGATGACAGGTTTGTTGGAGGATGGTTTCCCCACAGGGTTCTTTCCCAGGCTGGAGTCTGTGGCACTATGTGCCTAGGCCCCGCGTTCGTATTCACACCCTTCGAAGTTAGCGAACCGTGATGCTGGTTGCGAGAGGCTCCCTCCCGCGTATTCTCTCACTGGGTCGAGCACGTGTCACTTTCCAGATGGTTCCTGCCTAGGTGTGCATACCATGCGAGATGGTAGCGGAAAGGTGGTTTCTGCGGAGTGCAGTTGGACAGAGTCTATTATGTACTACGGCACGGTCAACACTGGACCCATAGCGATTTTTCAAAGCCTTCTAACGCAACGAAATGAGGCGAGTCTTGAAAGATGGTTCCCCGCTGTTGTTTCGCAGAGGTGAGGATTCGGCACTTTTACCGTGTAGGCCCTGCCCACGTTTTAAAAGAGTTCGCAGCGAAACCTTGATAGACTTAGTTGGGAAGACTGTGAGACCCCAGTGCTGTTTCCAGAGGCGAGGGTATGGCACTTGCCGCATAAGCCCGCCATCCGTTTTCGACACAGCAGCCTCAGTGAGACAAGATGCTAGTGGAAAGATGGCTTGCCCAGGGCGTTTCGTGCGGTGGAGTGCCTGGCACCTTGGGTGTAGGTCGGCACGGGTTTTCCAACGTGTGGCTTACCGCAACTCGGTGTTAGTTCCTCAGCTGATTCCTGCACACTTTCGTTTCTCGGGGTTGAGTGCATGGCCGTGGCGTCGTGGGCCCCGCATGGGTTTTCAAGCGCTACGTAACCTTACTGACACGAGGTGCCCGTTGAAAGATGGTTTCGCCATCTTGTTCTTTGCCAAGAGGTGAGCGTACGGCACGTTGCGGGGCGGGGGGCACAGTCCTCGCACGGCTGTTCCAACACCTCTCACCTGGGGGAACCCAGACGTTAGCCGGGAAGATGGTTTCTCCACAGCGATCTTTCAGAGTCGGGTGTGTGCCACTTTGCCCCCAGGGTTGCCGGCATTGGGTTTCAGACGCTTCAAAGTGAGTGAAACAAGACGTTACTCGAAAGACGGTGATCCCACCGTGTTGTTCCTCGGAGGGGAGTATAGGGCACCTTATGCTTCGGCCCCGCAAGGATGTTCCAGCCCTCCTAAATGAGTGGAGACTCAGGGTAGTTGAACGACGGTTTCACCACTCTGCCGTTTCACAGAGTTGAGTAGCTGGCCCGCTCCGCATACGCCCTGCAGAGTAGAGTCTTCAAACGTATTCGGCAGAGCGAAACCAGACGGGACTTGAACCAGACGGCCTCCCCACAAGTGCTGTGTCACAGAGTTCAGTATGGGGCATGTTTCCCGCTAGGCCTCGCCATAGGTTTTCAGGCACTTTTAACTTACACGAGGTGACTGTGGAAAGATGGCTTCCCGACCGCGTCCGTTGTGTTGGGTACATGGCGCTTTCCATGGAGACCCTGCATTTCCTTTCCAGCATTTCTGACTTCCGGAAACAATGTCTGAGTTGAAAGACGGTCCCTCTCCCCCTTCCTCCTCCACCCTCTCCCCCCGTCCCCCCTCCCATACACACACACACACACGCACACACACACACACACACACAGTGTCGTCTCACAGAGTTGATTGACTCTACGGCACTTTCCTCAGGGGCCCCCGCATGGTTTTCAGACACGCGTCAGCCAAACCAGCTGTGAGTCGAAGGATGTGTAAGCAGCCGTGTTGCTTCCAAGAGTTGAGTACATGGCCCTTTCCGTGCAGCTGCCCCCACAGGTGCTCAAACACTTGTAACTGTGAAAGGAGACGTTAGATGAAAGACCGTCGCACTCCAAGGGTTGTCTCGCAGAGCTGAGGACAAGGCCCTTTCCGCATAGGGCCTGCGTTCGTTTTCAGACACTTCTAACCTAATGAAGCAAGTCGATCGTTGAAAGGTAGTTCCCCGGTGTCTCACAGAGTTGAGTATACGGCCCTTGCCGTGGAGCACCCGCAGGCATCTCAAACGCTCGTAACTTAGTGAACCAAGGTGCGAGTGGAAGGAGGATGGTCACCCCGCAGCGTCGATTCGCAGAGTTGAGCGTATGTGACCCTTTCCACCCTTTCCGCCCTGCCTGGTGTTTCACGAACCCTTCTGGGTTCGTGACGTCACAGACTAGTGACACGCTGGTGTCACCACCCTGGTGTGTCGCAGACTGCAGTAGATGGCGGCGCTTCCCTCCGAGTTCCTCGCACGCCTTCACAAACAGGACCAACTTGGTGAAACGAGAAGCTAGTTGAAACCATGGATTCCGCACCGTGTGGCTTGAGAGAGTTGAGTACGTGGCGCTTTCCCCATCGGCCCCGCGTCCGTTTTCAATCGCCTGTACCATCGTGAAACCAGATTTCAGTCAAAAGAGAGTTTCTCCACGATACTTGTTTCCACACGCTCGCGCGTATTGTGTCCCTTTCCCCACAGTTTTCCGCAGGTGTTTCCACACACGTCTAACGTAGTGAAACCTGATGATGTTCCTTGAAGGATGGCTTCACCACCCTGTTGTTCCGCAGAGTTCGGGCACAGGCCACTTTCCGTGTAGGCCCTGCGTAGGTTTCAGGCCACGTCTAGCTTTGGGAAACGAGATGTTAGGGGAAAGGTGCTCTCCACGAAGTGGTTCATGCAGTTGGCACAGAGGAACTCTCGTTGTGGGCCCTACCTTTGTCTTCCAACTATTCTCACTGAGTGCAAAGAGATGCAGTTACCTGAGAGATGTTTTCCCCACAGTGTTGTACCACAGAGTTGAGCGATCCGTGCCACTTCCTCACCCCCACCCCCACCCCCACCCCCACCCCCCATAGGCCCTGGGAGTTTTCGAACACTTTTAATTTCATCCAGCGAAAGCACAGGGCCGTTGAAAGAGGGCTTCACCGCCATGTGGTTTCAGAGATTCGAGGTATGGCCCTTCCCACACACGCCCCCGCATGGTTGAGGTTTTCAGACGCTCCTCACCTCGTGATACAAGGTGTTCCTGGAAAAGTGGCTTCCGCCAAGTGCAGTTTGACAAAGGGTACGGCACTGCGGGCACAGGCCCTGCATAGTTTTGCCAACACTTGCGACTTACCCCAGACGACGTGTCTGCGGAATGATGGGTTCCCCGCAGTGTCGCACCGCAGAATGGAGTCTATGGCGCTCCGCGTGTAAGCCCCGCATAGGCTTTCCAAATTGTCTCACTTGGTGAGACCAGACGCTCCTGGAAAGAATTTTCTCACGACCGTGTGGTTTCAGAGAGTTGAGTTTATGGCACTTGCCTCATCGCCTTCTCCTAGGTTTTCAAACACTTGTAACAGCGAAAGCAGAATGTGCGTTGAAAGACGGCTCCACCACAGTGCAAGCAGGTGTTGTTTCCCAGCCTTGAGGATTTGACACTGTCCACAGAGGCCCCGCCTAGCTTTTCCAACACTTCCAACTTCGTGATGCGAGACGGTAGTCGAAAAGGGGTTTGTTTCTGCAAAGTGCAGTGCGACAGAGCCTATGGCCCTATCGGCACAGGCCCTCCAGAGTTTTTCACAAAGTCTAACTTAGTGAGATGACAGGTTTGTTGGAGGATGGTTTCCCCACAGGGTTCTTTCCCAGGCTGGAGTCTGTGGCACTATGTGCCTAGGCCCCGCGTTCGTATTCACACCCTTCGAAGTTAGCGAACCGTGATGCTGGTTGCGAGAGGCTCCCTCCCGCGTATTCTCTCACTGGGTCGAGCACGTGTCACTTTCCAGATGGTTCCTGCCTAGGTGTGCATACCATGCGAGATGGTAGCGGAAAGGTGGTTTCTGCGGAGTGCAGTTGGACAGAGTCTATTATGTACTACGGCACGGTCAACACTGGACCCATAGCGATTTTTCAAAGCCTTCTAACGCAACGAAATGAGGCGAGTCTTGAAAGATGGTTCCCCGCTGTTGTTTCGCAGAGGTGAGGATTCGGCACTTTTACCGTGTAGGCCCTGCCCACGTTTTAAAAGAGTTCGCAGCGAAACCTTGATAGACTTAGTTGGGAAGACTGTGAGACCCCAGTGCTGTTTCCAGAGGCGAGGGTATGGCACTTGCCGCATAAGCCCAGCCCGCCATCCGTTTTCGACACAGCAGCCTCAGTGAGACAAGATGCTAGTGGAAAGATGGCTTGCCCAGGGCGTTTCGTGCGGTGGAGTGCCTGGCACCTTGGGTGTAGGTCGGCACGGGTTTTCCAACGTGTGGCTTACCGCAACTCGGTGTTAGTTCCTCAGCTGATTCCTGCACACTTTCGTTTCTCGGGGTTGAGTGCATGGCCGTGGCGTCGTGGGCCCCGCATGGGTTTTCAAGCGCTACGTAACCTTACTGACACGAGGTGCCCGTTGAAAGATGGTTTCGCCATCTTGTTCTTTGCCAAGAGGTGAGCGTACGGCACGTTGCGGGGCGGGGGGCACAGTCCTCGCACGGCTGTTCCAACACCTCTCACCTGGGGGAACCCAGACGTTAGCCGGGAAGATGGTTTCTCCACAGCGATCTTTCAGAGTCGGGTGTGTGCCACTTTGCCCCCAGGGTTGCCGGCATTGGGTTTCAGACGCTTCAAAGTGAGTGAAACAAGACGTTACTCGAAAGACGGTGATCCCACCGTGTTGTTCCTCGGAGGGGAGTATAGGGCACCTTATGCTTCGGCCCCGCAAGGATGTTCCAGCCCTCCTAAATGAGTGGAGACTCAGGGTAGTTGAACGACGGTTTCACCACTCTGCCGTTTCACAGAGTTGAGTAGCTGGCCCGCTCCGCATACGCCCTGCAGAGTAGAGTCTTCAAACGTATTCGGCAGAGCGAAACCAGACGGGACTTGAACCAGACGGCCTCCCCACAAGTGCTGTGTCACAGAGTTCAGTATGGGGCATGTTTCCCGCTAGGCCTCGCCATAGGTTTTCAGGCACTTTTAACTTACACGAGGTGACTGTGGAAAGATGGCTTCCCGACCGCGTCCGTTGTGTTGGGTACATGGCGCTTTCCATGGAGACCCTGCATTTCCTTTCCAGCATTTCTGACTTCCGGAAACAATGTCTGAGTTGAAAGACGGTCCCTCTCCCCCTTCCTCCTCCACCCTCTCCCCCCGTCCCCCCTCCCATACACACACACACACACGCACACACACACACACACAGTGTCGTCTCACAGAGTTGATTGACTCTACGGCACTTTCCTCAGGGGCCCCCGCATGGTTTTCAGACACGCGTCAGCCAAACCAGCTGTGAGTCGAAGGATGTGTAAGCAGCCGTGTTGCTTCCAAGAGTTGAGTACATGGCCCTTTCCGTGCAGCTGCCCCCCACAGGTGCTCAAACACTTGTAACTGTGAAAGGAGACGTTAGATGAAAGACCGTCGCACTCCAAGGGTTGTCTCGCAGAGCTGAGGACAAGGCCCTTTCCGCATAGGGCCTGCGTTCGTTTTCAGACACTTCTAACCTAATGAAGCAAGTCGATCGTTGAAAGGTAGTTCCCCGGTGTCTCACAGAGTTGAGTATACGGCCCTTGCCGTGGAGCACCCGCAGGCATCTCAAACGCTCGTAACTTAGTGAACCAAGGTGCGAGTGGAAGGAGGATGGTCACCCCGCAGCGTCGATTCGCAGAGTTGAGCGTATGTGACCCTTTCCACCCTTTCCGCCCTGCCTGGTGTTTCACGAACCCTTCTGGGTTCGTGACGTCACAGACTAGTGACACGCTGGTGTCACCACCCTGGTGTGTCGCAGACTGCAGTAGATGGCGGCGCTTCCCTCCGAGTTCCTCGCACGCCTTCACAAACAGGACCAACTTGGTGAAACGAGAAGCTAGTTGAAACCATGGATTCCGCACCGTGTGGCTTGAGAGAGTTGAGTACGTGGCGCTTTCCCCATCGGCCCCGCGTCCGTTTTCAATCGCCTGTACCATCGTGAAACCAGATTTCAGTCAAAAGAGAGTTTCTCCACGATACTTGTTTCCACACGCTCGCGCGTATTGTGTCCCTTTCCCCACAGTTTTCCGCAGGTGTTTCCACACACGTCTAACGTAGTGAAACCTGATGATGTTCCTTGAAGGATGGCTTCACCACCCTGTTGTTCCGCAGAGTTCGGGCACAGGCCACTTTCCGTGTAGGCCCTGCGTAGGTTTCAGGCCACGTCTAGCTTTGGGAAACGAGATGTTAGGGGAAAGGTGCTCTCCACGAAGTGGTTCATGCAGTTGGCACAGAGGAACTCTCGTTGTGGGCCCTACCTTTGTCTTCCAACTATTCTCACTGAGTGCAAAGAGATGCAGTTACCTGAGAGATGTTTTCCCCACAGTGTTGTACCACAGAGTTGAGCGATCCGTGCCACTTCCTCACCCCCACCCCCACCCCCACCCCCACCCCCACCCCCCATAGGCCCTGGGAGTTTTCGAACACTTTTAATTTCATCCAGCGAAAGCACAGGGCCGTTGAAAGAGGGCTTCACCGCCATGTGGTTTCAGAGATTCGAGGTATGGCCCTTCCCACACACGCCCCCGCATGGTTGAGGTTTTCAGACGCTCCTCACCTCGTGATACAAGGTGTTCCTGGAAAAGTGGCTTCCGCCAAGTGCAGTTTGACAAAGGGTACGGCACTGCGGGCACAGGCCCTGCATAGTTTTGCCAACACTTGCGACTTACCCCAGACGACGTGTCTGCGGAATGATGGGTTCCCCGCAGTGTCGCACCGCAGAATGGAGTCTATGGCGCTCCGCGTGTAAGCCCCGCATAGGCTTTCCAAATTGTCTCACTTGGTGAGACCAGACGCTCCTGGAAAGAATTTTCTCACGACCGTGTGGTTTCAGAGAGTTGAGTTTATGGCACTTGCCTCATCGCCTTCTCCTAGGTTTTCAAACACTTGTAACAGCGAAAGCAGAATGTGCGTTGAAAGACGGCTCCACCACAGTGCAAGCAGGTGTTGTTTCCCAGCCTTGAGGATTTGACACTGTCCACAGAGGCCCCGCCTAGCTTTTCCAACACTTCCAACTTCGTGATGCGAGACGGTAGTCGAAAAGGGGTTTGTTTCTGCAAAGTGCAGTGCGACAGAGCCTATGGCCCTATCGGCACAGGCCCTCCAGAGTTTTTCACAAAGTCTAACTTAGTGAGATGACAGGTTTGTTGGAGGATGGTTTCCCCACAGGGTTCTTTCCCAGGCTGGAGTCTGTGGCACTATGTGCCTAGGCCCCGCGTTCGTATTCACACCCTTCGAAGTTAGCGAACCGTGATGCTGGTTGCGAGAGGCTCCCTCCCGCGTATTCTCTCACTGGGTCGAGCACGTGTCACTTTCCAGATGGTTCCTGCCTGGGTGTGCATACCATGCGAGATGGTAGCGGAAAGGTGGTTTCTGCGGAGTGCAGTTGGACAGAGTCTATTATGTACTACGGCACGGTCAACACTGGACCCATAGCGATTTTTCAAAGCCTTCTAACGCAACGAAATGAGGCGAGTCTTGAAAGATGGTTCCCCGCTGTTGTTTCGCAGAGGTGAGGATTCGGCACTTTTACCGTGTAGGCCCTGCCCACGTTTTAAAAGAGTTCGCAGCGAAACCTTGATAGACTTAGTTGGGAAGACTGTGAGACCCCAGTGCTGTTTCCAGAGGCGAGGGTATGGCACTTGCCGCATAAGCCCGCCATCCGTTTTCGACACAGCAGCCTCAGTGAGACAAGATGCTAGTGGAAAGATGGCTTGCCCAGGGCGTTTCGTGCGGTGGAGTGCCTGGCACCTTGGGTGTAGGTCGGCACGGGTTTTCCAACGTGTGGCTTACCGCAACTCGGTGTTAGTTCCTCAGCTGATTCCTGCACACTTTCGTTTCTCGGGGTTGAGTGCATGGCCGTGGCGTCGTGGGCCCCGCATGGGTTTTCAAGCGCTACGTAACCTTACTGACACGAGGTGCCCGTTGAAAGATGGTTTCGCCATCTTGTTCTTTGCCAAGAGGTGAGCGTACGGCACGTTGCGGGGCGGGGGGCACAGTCCTCGCACGGCTGTTCCAACACCTCTCACCTGGGGGAACCCAGACGTTAGCCGGGAAGATGGTTTCTCCACAGCGATCTTTCAGAGTCGGGTGTGTGCCACTTTGCCCCCAGGGTTGCCGGCATTGGGTTTCAGACGCTTCAAAGTGAGTGAAACAAGACGTTACTCGAAAGACGGTGATCCCACCGTGTTGTTCCTCGGAGGGGAGTATAGGGCACCTTATGCTTCGGCCCCGCAAGGATGTTCCAGCCCTCCTAAATGAGTGGAGACTCAGGGTAGTTGAACGACGGTTTCACCACTCTGCCGTTTCACAGAGTTGAGTAGCTGGCCCGCTCCGCATACGCCCTGCAGAGTAGAGTCTTCAAACGTATTCGGCAGAGCGAAACCAGACGGGACTTGAACCAGACGGCCTCCCCACAAGTGCTGTGTCACAGAGTTCAGTATGGGGCATGTTTCCCGCTAGGCCTCGCCATAGGTTTTCAGGCACTTTTAACTTACACGAGGTGACTGTGGAAAGATGGCTTCCCGACCGCGTCCGTTGTGTTGGGTACATGGCGCTTTCCATGGAGACCCTGCATTTCCTTTCCAGCATTTCTGACTTCCGGAAACAATGTCTGAGTTGAAAGACGGTCCCTCTCCCCCTTCCTCCTCCACCCTCTCCCCCCGTCCCCCCTCCCATACACACACACACACACGCACACACACACACACACACAGTGTCGTCTCACAGAGTTGATTGACTCTACGGCACTTTCCTCAGGGGCCCCCGCATGGTTTTCAGACACGCGTCAGCCAAACCAGCTGTGAGTCGAAGGATGTGTAAGCAGCCGTGTTGCTTCCAAGAGTTGAGTACATGGCCCTTTCCGTGCAGCTGCCCCCACAGGTGCTCAAACACTTGTAACTGTGAAAGGAGACGTTAGATGAAAGACCGTCGCACTCCAAGGGTTGTCTCGCAGAGCTGAGGACAAGGCCCTTTCCGCATAGGGCCTGCGTTCGTTTTCAGACACTTCTAACCTAATGAAGCAAGTCGATCGTTGAAAGGTAGTTCCCCGGTGTCTCACAGAGTTGAGTATACGGCCCTTGCCGTGGAGCACCCGCAGGCATCTCAAACGCTCGTAACTTAGTGAACCAAGGTGCGAGTGGAAGGAGGATGGTCACCCCGCAGCGTCGATTCGCAGAGTTGAGCGTATGTGACCCTTTCCACCCTTTCCGCCCTGCCTGGTGTTTCACGAACCCTTCTGGGTTCGTGACGTCACAGACTAGTGACACGCTGGTGTCACCACCCTGGTGTGTCGCAGACTGCAGTAGATGGCGGCGCTTCCCTCCGAGTTCCTCGCACGCCTTCACAAACAGGACCAACTTGGTGAAACGAGAAGCTAGTTGAAACCATGGATTCCGCACCGTGTGGCTTGAGAGAGTTGAGTACGTGGCGCTTTCCCCATCGGCCCCGCGTCCGTTTTCAATCGCCTGTACCATCGTGAAACCAGATTTCAGTCAAAAGAGAGTTTCTCCACGATACTTGTTTCCACACGCTCGCGCGTATTGTGTCCCTTTCCCCACAGTTTTCCGCAGGTGTTTCCACACACGTCTAACGTAGTGAAACCTGATGATGTTCCTTGAAGGATGGCTTCACCACCCTGTTGTTCCGCAGAGTTCGGGCACAGGCCACTTTCCGTGTAGGCCCTGCGTAGGTTTCAGGCCACGTCTAGCTTTGGGAAACGAGATGTTAGGGGAAAGGTGCTCTCCACGAAGTGGTTCATGCAGTTGGCACAGAGGAACTCTCGTTGTGGGCCCTACCTTTGTCTTCCAACTATTCTCACTGAGTGCAAAGAGATGCAGTTACCTGAGAGATGTTTTCCCCACAGTGTTGTACCACAGAGTTGAGCGATCCGTGCCACTTCCTCACCCCCACCCCCACCCCCACCCCCACCCCCACCCCCCATAGGCCCTGGGAGTTTTCGAACACTTTTAATTTCATCCAGCGAAAGCACAGGGCCGTTGAAAGAGGGCTTCACCGCCATGTGGTTTCAGAGATTCGAGGTATGGCCCTTCCCACACACGCCCCCGCATGGTTGAGGTTTTCAGACGCTCCTCACCTCGTGATACAAGGTGTTCCTGGAAAAGTGGCTTCCGCCAAGTGCAGTTTGACAAAGGGTACGGCACTGCGGGCACAGGCCCTGCATAGTTTTGCCAACACTTGCGACTTACCCCAGACGACGTGTCTGCGGAATGATGGGTTCCCCGCAGTGTCGCACCGCAGAATGGAGTCTATGGCGCTCCGCGTGTAAGCCCCGCATAGGCTTTCCAAATTGTCTCACTTGGTGAGACCAGACGCTCCTGGAAAGAATTTTCTCACGACCGTGTGGTTTCAGAGAGTTGAGTTTATGGCACTTGCCTCATCGCCTTCTCCTAGGTTTTCAAACACTTGTAACAGCGAAAGCAGAATGTGCGTTGAAAGACGGCTCCACCACAGTGCAAGCAGGTGTTGTTTCCCAGCCTTGAGGATTTGACACTGTCCACAGAGGCCCCGCCTAGCTTTTCCAACACTTCCAACTTCGTGATGCGAGACGGTAGTCGAAAAGGGGTTTGTTTCTGCAAAGTGCAGTGCGACAGAGCCTATGGCCCTATCGGCACAGGCCCTCCAGAGTTTAGTGAGATGACAGGTTTGTTGGAGGATGGTTTCCCCACAGGGTTCTTTCCCAGGCTGGAGTCTGTGGCACTATGTGCCTAGGCCCCGCGTTCGTATTCACACCCTTCGAAGTTAGCGAACCGTGATGCTGGTTGCGAGAGGCTCCCTCCCGCGTATTCTCTCACTGGGTCGAGCACGTGTCACTTTCCAGATGGTTCCTGCCTGGGTGTGCATACCATGCGAGATGGTAGCGGAAAGGTGGTTTCTGCGGAGTGCAGTTGGACAGAGTCTATTATGTACTACGGCACGGTCAACACTGGACCCATAGCGATTTTTCAAAGCCTTCTAACGCAACGAAATGAGGCGAGTCTTGAAAGATGGTTCCCCGCTGTTGTTTCGCAGAGGTGAGGATTCGGCACTTTTACCGTGTAGGCCCTGCCCACGTTTTAAAAGAGTTCGCAGCGAAACCTTGATAGACTTAGTTGGGAAGACTGTGAGACCCCAGTGCTGTTTCCAGAGGCGAGGGTATGGCACTTGCCGCATAAGCCCGCCATCCGTTTTCGACACAGCAGCCTCAGTGAGACAAGATGCTAGTGGAAAGATGGCTTGCCCAGGGCGTTTCGTGCGGTGGAGTGCCTGGCACCTTGGGTGTAGGTCGGCACGGGTTTTCCAACGTGTGGCTTACCGCAACTCGGTGTTAGTTCCTCAGCTGATTCCTGCACACTTTCGTTTCTCGGGGTTGAGTGCATGGCCGTGGCGTCGTGGGCCCCGCATGGGTTTTCAAGCGCTACGTAACCTTACTGACACGAGGTGCCCGTTGAAAGATGGTTTCGCCATCTTGTTCTTTGCCAAGAGGTGAGCGTACGGCACGTTGCGGGGCGGGGGGCACAGTCCTCGCACGGCTGTTCCAACACCTCTCACCTGGGGGAACCCAGACGTTAGCCGGGAAGATGGTTTCTCCACAGCGATCTTTCAGAGTCGGGTGTGTGCCACTTTGCCCCCAGGGTTGCCGGCATTGGGTTTCAGACGCTTCAAAGTGAGTGAAACAAGACGTTACTCGAAAGACGGTGATCCCACCGTGTTGTTCCTCGGAGGGGAGTATAGGGCACCTTATGCTTCGGCCCCGCAAGGATGTTCCAGCCCTCCTAAATGAGTGGAGACTCAGGGTAGTTGAACGACGGTTTCACCACTCTGCCGTTTCACAGAGTTGAGTAGCTGGCCCGCTCCGCATACGCCCTGCAGAGTAGAGTCTTCAAACGTATTCGGCAGAGCGAAACCAGACGGGACTTGAACCAGACGGCCTCCCCACAAGTGCTGTGTCACAGAGTTCAGTATGGGGCATGTTTCCCGCTAGGCCTCGCCATAGGTTTTCAGGCACTTTTAACTTACACGAGGTGACTGTGGAAAGATGGCTTCCCGACCGCGTCCGTTGTGTTGGGTACATGGCGCTTTCCATGGAGACCCTGCATTTCCTTTCCAGCATTTCTGACTTCCGGAAACAATGTCTGAGTTGAAAGACGGTCCCTCTCCCCCTTCCTCCTCCACCCTCTCCCCCCGTCCCCCCTCCCATACACACACACACACACGCACACACACACACACACACAGTGTCGTCTCACAGAGTTGATTGACTCTACGGCACTTTCCTCAGGGGCCCCCGCATGGTTTTCAGACACGCGTCAGCCAAACCAGCTGTGAGTCGAAGGATGTGTAAGCAGCCGTGTTGCTTCCAAGAGTTGAGTACATGGCCCTTTCCGTGCAGCTGCCCCCACAGGTGCTCAAACACTTGTAACTGTGAAAGGAGACGTTAGATGAAAGACCGTCGCACTCCAAGGGTTGTCTCGCAGAGCTGAGGACAAGGCCCTTTCCGCATAGGGCCTGCGTTCGTTTTCAGACACTTCTAACCTAATGAAGCAAGTCGATCGTTGAAAGGTAGTTCCCCGGTGTCTCACAGAGTTGAGTATACGGCCCTTGCCGTGGAGCACCCGCAGGCATCTCAAACGCTCGTAACTTAGTGAACCAAGGTGCGAGTGGAAGGAGGATGGTCACCCCGCAGCGTCGATTCGCAGAGTTGAGCGTATGTGACCCTTTCCACCCTTTCCGCCCTGCCTGGTGTTTCACGAACCCTTCTGGGTTCGTGACGTCACAGACTAGTGACACGCTGGTGTCACCACCCTGGTGTGTCGCAGACTGCAGTAGATGGCGGCGCTTCCCTCCGAGTTCCTCGCACGCCTTCACAAACAGGACCAACTTGGTGAAACGAGAAGCTAGTTGAAACCATGGATTCCGCACCGTGTGGCTTGAGAGAGTTGAGTACGTGGCGCTTTCCCCATCGGCCCCGCGTCCGTTTTCAATCGCCTGTACCATCGTGAAACCAGATTTCATTCAAAAGAGAGTTTCTCCACGATACTTGTTTCCACACGCTCGCGCGTATTGTGTCCCTTTCCCCACAGTTTTCCGCAGGTGTTTCCACACACGTCTAACGTAGTGAAACCTGATGATGTTCCTTGAAGGATGGCTTCACCACCCTGTTGTTCCGCAGAGTTCGGGCACAGGCCACTTTCCGTGTAGGCCCTGCGTAGGTTTCAGGCCACGTCTAGCTTTGGGAAACGAGATGTTAGGGGAAAGGTGCTCTCCACGAAGTGGTTCATGCAGTTGGCACAGAGGAACTCTCGTTGTGGGCCCTACCTTTGTCTTCCAACTATTCTCACTGAGTGCAAAGAGATGCAGTTACCTGAGAGATGTTTTCCCCACAGTGTTGTACCACAGAGTTGAGCGATCCGTGCCACTTCCTCACCCCCACCCCCACCCCCACCCCCACCCCCCATAGGCCCTGGGAGTTTTCGAACACTTTTAATTTCATCCAGCGAAAGCACAGGGCCGTTGAAAGAGGGCTTCACCGCCATGTGGTTTCAGAGATTCGAGGTATGGCCCTTCCCACACACGCCCCCGCATGGTTGAGGTTTTCAGACGCTCCTCACCTCGTGATACAAGGTGTTCCTGGAAAAGTGGCTTCCGCCAAGTGCAGTTTGACAAAGGGTACGGCACTGCGGGCACAGGCCCTGCATAGTTTTGCCAACACTTGCGACTTACCCCAGACGACGTGTCTGCGGAATGATGGGTTCCCCGCAGTGTCGCACCGCAGAATGGAGTCTATGGCGCTCCGCGTGTAAGCCCCGCATAGGCTTTCCAAATTGTCTCACTTGGTGAGACCAGACGCTCCTGGAAAGAATTTTCTCACGACCGTGTGGTTTCAGAGAGTTGAGTTTATGGCACTTGCCTCATCGCCTTCTCCTAGGTTTTCAAACACTTGTAACAGCGAAAGCAGAATGTGCGTTGAAAGACGGCTCCACCACAGTGCAAGCAGGTGTTGTTTCCCAGCCTTGAGGATTTGACACTGTCCACAGAGGCCCCGCCTAGCTTTTCCAACACTTCCAACTTCGTGATGCGAGACGGTAGTCGAAAAGGGGTTTGTTTCTGCAAAGTGCAGTGCGACAGAGCCTATGGCCCTATCGGCACAGGCCCTCCAGAGTTTTTCACAAAGTCTAACTTAGTGAGATGACAGGTTTGTTGGAGGATGGTTTCCCCACAGGGTTCTTTCCCAGGCTGGAGTCTGTGGCACTATGTGCCTAGGCCCCGCGTTCGTATTCACACCCTTCGAAGTTAGCGAACCGTGATGCTGGTTGCGAGAGGCTCCCTCCCGCGTATTCTCTCACTGGGTCGAGCACGTGTCACTTTCCAGATGGTTCCTGCCTGGGTGTGCATACCATGCGAGATGGTAGCGGAAAGGTGGTTTCTGCGGAGTGCAGTTGGACAGAGTCTATTATGTACTACGGCACGGTCAACACTGGACCCATAGCGATTTTTCAAAGCCTTCTAACGCAACGAAATGAGGCGAGTCTTGAAAGATGGTTCCCCGCTGTTGTTTCGCAGAGGTGAGGATTCGGCACTTTTACCGTGTAGGCCCTGCCCACGTTTTAAAAGAGTTCGCAGCGAAACCTTGATAGACTTAGTTGGGAAGACTGTGAGACCCCAGTGCTGTTTCCAGAGGCGAGGGTATGGCACTTGCCGCATAAGCCCGCCATCCGTTTTCGACACAGCAGCCTCAGTGAGACAAGATGCTAGTGGAAAGATGGCTTGCCCAGGGCGTTTCGTGCGGTGGAGTGCCTGGCACCTTGGGTGTAGGTCGGCACGGGTTTTCCAACGTGTGGCTTACCGCAACTCGGTGTTAGTTCCTCAGCTGATTCCTGCACACTTTCGTTTCTCGGGGTTGAGTGCATGGCCGTGGCGTCGTGGGCCCCGCATGGGTTTTCAAGCGCTACGTAACCTTACTGACACGAGGTGCCCGTTGAAAGATGGTTTCGCCATCTTGTTCTTTGCCAAGAGGTGAGCGTACGGCACGTTGCGGGGCGGGGGGCACAGTCCTCGCACGGCTGTTCCAACACCTCTCACCTGGGGGAACCCAGACGTTAGCCGGGAAGATGGTTTCTCCACAGCGATCTTTCAGAGTCGGGTGTGTGCCACTTTGCCCCCAGGGTTGCCGGCATTGGGTTTCAGACGCTTCAAAGTGAGTGAAACAAGACGTTACTCGAAAGACGGTGATCCCACCGTGTTGTTCCTCGGAGGGGAGTATAGGGCACCTTATGCTTCGGCCCCGCAAGGATGTTCCAGCCCTCCTAAATGAGTGGAGACTCAGGGTAGTTGAACGACGGTTTCACCACTCTGCCGTTTCACAGAGTTGAGTAGCTGGCCCGCTCCGCATACGCCCTGCAGAGTAGAGTCTTCAAACGTATTCGGCAGAGCGAAACCAGACGGGACTTGAACCAGACGGCCTCCCCACAAGTGCTGTGTCACAGAGTTCAGTATGGGGCATGTTTCCCGCTAGGCCTCGCCATAGGTTTTCAGGCACTTTTAACTTACACGAGGTGACTGTGGAAAGATGGCTTCCCGACCGCGTCCGTTGTGTTGGGTACATGGCGCTTTCCATGGAGACCCTGCATTTCCTTTCCAGCATTTCTGACTTCCGGAAACAATGTCTGAGTTGAAAGACGGTCCCTCTCCCCCTTCCTCCTCCACCCTCTCCCCCCGTCCCCCCTCCCATACACACACACACACACGCACACACACACACACACACAGTGTCGTCTCACAGAGTTGATTGACTCTACGGCACTTTCCTCAGGGGCCCCCGCATGGTTTTCAGACACGCGTCAGCCAAACCAGCTGTGAGTCGAAGGATGTGTAAGCAGCCGTGTTGCTTCCAAGAGTTGAGTACATGGCCCTTTCCGTGCAGCTGCCCCCACAGGTGCTCAAACACTTGTAACTGTGAAAGGAGACGTTAGATGAAAGACCGTCGCACTCCAAGGGTTGTCTCGCAGAGCTGAGGACAAGGCCCTTTCCGCATAGGGCCTGCGTTCGTTTTCAGACACTTCTAACCTAATGAAGCAAGTCGATCGTTGAAAGGTAGTTCCCCGGTGTCTCACAGAGTTGAGTATACGGCCCTTGCCGTGGAGCACCCGCAGGCATCTCAAACGCTCGTAACTTAGTGAACCAAGGTGCGAGTGGAAGGAGGATGGTCACCCCGCAGCGTCGATTCGCAGAGTTGAGCGTATGTGACCCTTTCCACCCTTTCCGCCCTGCCTGGTGTTTCACGAACCCTTCTGGGTTCGTGACGTCACAGACTAGTGACACGCTGGTGTCACCACCCTGGTGTGTCGCAGACTGCAGTAGATGGCGGCGCTTCCCTCCGAGTTCCTCGCACGCCTTCACAAACAGGACCAACTTGGTGAAACGAGAAGCTAGTTGAAACCATGGATTCCGCACCGTGTGGCTTGAGAGAGTTGAGTACGTGGCGCTTTCCCCATCGGCCCCGCGTCCGTTTTCAATCGCCTGTACCATCGTGAAACCAGATTTCAGTCAAAAGAGAGTTTCTCCACGATACTTGTTTCCACACGCTCGCGCGTATTGTGTCCCTTTCCCCACAGTTTTCCGCAGGTGTTTCCACACACGTCTAACGTAGTGAAACCTGATGATGTTCCTTGAAGGATGGCTTCACCACCCTGTTGTTCCGCAGAGTTCGGGCACAGGCCACTTTCCGTGTAGGCCCTGCGTAGGTTTCAGGCCACGTCTAGCTTTGGGAAACGAGATGTTAGGGGAAAGGTGCTCTCCACGAAGTGGTTCATGCAGTTGGCACAGAGGAACTCTCGTTGTGGGCCCTACCTTTGTCTTCCAACTATTCTCACTGAGTGCAAAGAGATGCAGTTACCTGAGAGATGTTTTCCCCACAGTGTTGTACCACAGAGTTGAGCGATCCGTGCCACTTCCTCACCCCCACCCCCACCCCCACCCCCACCCCCCATAGGCCCTGGGAGTTTTCGAACACTTTTAATTTCATCCAGCGAAAGCACAGGGCCGTTGAAAGAGGGCTTCACCGCCATGTGGTTTCAGAGATTCGAGGTATGGCCCTTCCCACACACGCCCCCGCATGGTTGAGGTTTTCAGACGCTCCTCACCTCGTGATACAAGGTGTTCCTGGAAAAGTGGCTTCCGCCAAGTGCAGTTTGACAAAGGGTACGGCACTGCGGGCACAGGCCCTGCATAGTTTTGCCAACACTTGCGACTTACCCCAGACGACGTGTCTGCGGAATGATGGGTTCCCCGCAGTGTCGCACCGCAGAATGGAGTCTATGGCGCTCCGCGTGTAAGCCCCGCATAGGCTTTCCAAATTGTCTCACTTGGTGAGACCAGACGCTCCTGGAAAGAATTTTCTCACGACCGTGTGGTTTCAGAGAGTTGAGTTTATGGCACTTGCCTCATCGCCTTCTCCTAGGTTTTCAAACACTTGTAACAGCGAAAGCAGAATGTGCGTTGAAAGACGGCTCCACCACAGTGCAAGCAGGTGTTGTTTCCCAGCCTTGAGGATTTGACACTGTCCACAGAGGCCCCGCCTAGCTTTTCCAACACTTCCAACTTCGTGATGCGAGACGGTAGTCGAAAAGGGGTTTGTTTCTGCAAAGTGCAGTGCGACAGAGCCTATGGCCCTATCGGCACAGGCCCTCCAGAGTTTTTCACAAAGTCTAACTTAGTGAGATGACAGGTTTGTTGGAGGATGGTTTCCCCACAGGGTTCTTTCCCAGGCTGGAGTCTGTGGCACTATGTGCCTAGGCCCCGCGTTCGTATTCACACCCTTCGAAGTTAGCGAACCGTGATGCTGGTTGCGAGAGGCTCCCTCCCGCGTATTCTCTCACTGGGTCGAGCACGTGTCACTTTCCAGATGGTTCCTGCCTGGGTGTGCATACCATGCGAGATGGTAGCGGAAAGGTGGTTTCTGCGGAGTGCAGTTGGACAGAGTCTATTATGTACTACGGCACGGTCAACACTGGACCCATAGCGATTTTTCAAAGCCTTCTAACGCAACGAAATGAGGCGAGTCTTGAAAGATGGTTCCCCGCTGTTGTTTCGCAGAGGTGAGGATTCGGCACTTTTACCGTGTAGGCCCTGCCCACGTTTTAAAAGAGTTCGCAGCGAAACCTTGATAGACTTAGTTGGGAAGACTGTGAGACCCCAGTGCTGTTTCCAGAGGCGAGGGTATGGCACTTGCCGCATAAGCCCGCCATCCGTTTTCGACACAGCAGCCTCAGTGAGACAAGATGCTAGTGGAAAGATGGCTTGCCCAGGGCGTTTCGTGCGGTGGAGTGCCTGGCACCTTGGGTGTAGGTCGGCACGGGTTTTCCAACGTGTGGCTTACCGCAACTCGGTGTTAGTTCCTCAGCTGATTCCTGCACACTTTCGTTTCTCGGGGTTGAGTGCATGGCCGTGGCGTCGTGGGCCCCGCATGGGTTTTCAAGCGCTACGTAACCTTACTGACACGAGGTGCCCGTTGAAAGATGGTTTCGCCATCTTGTTCTTTGCCAAGAGGTGAGCGTACGGCACGTTGCGGGGCGGGGGGCACAGTCCTCGCACGGCTGTTCCAACACCTCTCACCTGGGGGAACCCAGACGTTAGCCGGGAAGATGGTTTCTCCACAGCGATCTTTCAGAGTCGGGTGTGTGCCACTTTGCCCCCAGGGTTGCCGGCATTGGGTTTCAGACGCTTCAAAGTGAGTGAAACAAGACGTTACTCGAAAGACGGTGATCCCACCGTGTTGTTCCTCGGAGGGGAGTATAGGGCACCTTATGCTTCGGCCCCGCAAGGATGTTCCAGCCCTCCTAAATGAGTGGAGACTCAGGGTAGTTGAACGACGGTTTCACCACTCTGCCGTTTCACAGAGTTGAGTAGCTGGCCCGCTCCGCATACGCCCTGCAGAGTAGAGTCTTCAAACGTATTCGGCAGAGCGAAACCAGACGGGACTTGAACCAGACGGCCTCCCCACAAGTGCTGTGTCACAGAGTTCAGTATGGGGCATGTTTCCCGCTAGGCCTCGCCATAGGTTTTCAGGCACTTTTAACTTACACGAGGTGACTGTGGAAAGATGGCTTCCCGACCGCGTCCGTTGTGTTGGGTACATGGCGCTTTCCATGGAGACCCTGCATTTCCTTTCCAGCATTTCTGACTTCCGGAAACAATGTCTGAGTTGAAAGACGGTCCCTCTCCCCCTTCCTCCTCCACCCTCTCCCCCCGTCCCCCCTCCCATACACACACACACACACGCACACACACACACACACACAGTGTCGTCTCACAGAGTTGATTGACTCTACGGCACTTTCCTCAGGGGCCCCCGCATGGTTTTCAGACACGCGTCAGCCAAACCAGCTGTGAGTCGAAGGATGTGTAAGCAGCCGTGTTGCTTCCAAGAGTTGAGTACATGGCCCTTTCCGTGCAGCTGCCCCCACAGGTGCTCAAACACTTGTAACTGTGAAAGGAGACGTTAGATGAAAGACCGTCGCACTCCAAGGGTTGTCTCGCAGAGCTGAGGACAAGGCCCTTTCCGCATAGGGCCTGCGTTCGTTTTCAGACACTTCTAACCTAATGAAGCAAGTCGATCGTTGAAAGGTAGTTCCCCGGTGTCTCACAGAGTTGAGTATACGGCCCTTGCCGTGGAGCACCCGCAGGCATCTCAAACGCTCGTAACTTAGTGAACCAAGGTGCGAGTGGAAGGAGGATGGTCACCCCGCAGCGTCGATTCGCAGAGTTGAGCGTATGTGACCCTTTCCACCCTTTCCGCCCTGCCTGGTGTTTCACGAACCCTTCTGGGTTCGTGACGTCACAGACTAGTGACACGCTGGTGTCACCACCCTGGTGTGTCGCAGACTGCAGTAGATGGCGGCGCTTCCCTCCGAGTTCCTCGCACGCCTTCACAAACAGGACCAACTTGGTGAAACGAGAAGCTAGTTGAAACCATGGATTCCGCACCGTGTGGCTTGAGAGAGTTGAGTACGTGGCGCTTTCCCCATCGGCCCCGCGTCCGTTTTCAATCGCCTGTACCATCGTGAAACCAGATTTCAGTCAAAAGAGAGTTTCTCCACGATACTTGTTTCCACACGCTCGCGCGTATTGTGTCCCTTTCCCCACAGTTTTCCGCAGGTGTTTCCACACACGTCTAACGTAGTGAAACCTGATGATGTTCCTTGAAGGATGGCTTCACCACCCTGTTGTTCCGCAGAGTTCGGGCACAGGCCACTTTCCGTGTAGGCCCTGCGTAGGTTTCAGGCCACGTCTAGCTTTGGGAAACGAGATGTTAGGGGAAAGGTGCTCTCCACGAAGTGGTTCATGCAGTTGGCACAGAGGAACTCTCGTTGTGGGCCCTACCTTTGTCTTCCAACTATTCTCACTGAGTGCAAAGAGATGCAGTTACCTGAGAGATGTTTTCCCCACAGTGTTGTACCACAGAGTTGAGCGATCCGTGCCACTTCCTCACCCCCACCCCCACCCCCACCCCCACCCCCCATAGGCCCTGGGAGTTTTCGAACACTTTTAATTTCATCCAGCGAAAGCACAGGGCCGTTGAAAGAGGGCTTCACCGCCATGTGGTTTCAGAGATTCGAGGTATGGCCCTTCCCACACACGCCCCCGCATGGTTGAGGTTTTCAGACGCTCCTCACCTCGTGATACAAGGTGTTCCTGGAAAAGTGGCTTCCGCCAAGTGCAGTTTGACAAAGGGTACGGCACTGCGGGCACAGGCCCTGCATAGTTTTGCCAACACTTGCGACTTACCCCAGACGACGTGTCTGCGGAATGATGGGTTCCCCGCAGTGTCGCACCGCAGAATGGAGTCTATGGCGCTCCGCGTGTAAGCCCCGCATAGGCTTTCCAAATTGTCTCACTTGGTGAGACCAGACGCTCCTGGAAAGAATTTTCTCACGACCGTGTGGTTTCAGAGAGTTGAGTTTATGGCACTTGCCTCATCGCCTTCTCCTAGGTTTTCAAACACTTGTAACAGCGAAAGCAGAATGTGCGTTGAAAGACGGCTCCACCACAGTGCAAGCAGGTGTTGTTTCCCAGCCTTGAGGATTTGACACTGTCCACAGAGGCCCCGCCTAGCTTTTCCAACACTTCCAACTTCGTGATGCGAGACGGTAGTCGAAAAGGGGTTTGTTTCTGCAAAGTGCAGTGCGACAGAGCCTATGGCCCTATCGGCACAGGCCCTCCAGAGTTTTTCACAAAGTCTAACTTAGTGAGATGACAGGTTTGTTGGAGGATGGTTTCCCCACAGGGTTCTTTCCCAGGCTGGAGTCTGTGGCACTATGTGCCTAGGCCCCGCGTTCGTATTCACACCCTTCGAAGTTAGCGAACCGTGATGCTGGTTGCGAGAGGCTCCCTCCCGCGTATTCTCTCACTGGGTCGAGCACGTGTCACTTTCCAGATGGTTCCTGCCTAGGTGTGCATACCATGCGAGATGGTAGCGGAAAGGTGGTTTCTGCGGAGTGCAGTTGGACAGAGTCTATTATGTACTACGGCACGGTCAACACTGGACCCATAGCGATTTTTCAAAGCCTTCTAACGCAACGAAATGAGGCGAGTCTTGAAAGATGGTTCCCCGCTGTTGTTTCGCAGAGGTGAGGATTCGGCACTTTTACCGTGTAGGCCCTGCCCACGTTTTAAAAGAGTTCGCAGCGAAACCTTGATAGACTTAGTTGGGAAGACTGTGAGACCCCAGTGCTGTTTCCAGAGGCGAGGGTATGGCACTTGCCGCATAAGCCCGCCATCCGTTTTCGACACAGCAGCCTCAGTGAGACAAGATGCTAGTGGAAAGATGGCTTGCCCAGGGCGTTTCGTGCGGTGGAGTGCCTGGCACCTTGGGTGTAGGTCGGCACGGGTTTTCCAACGTGTGGCTTACCGCAACTCGGTGTTAGTTCCTCAGCTGATTCCTGCACACTTTCGTTTCTCGGGGTTGAGTGCATGGCCGTGGCGTCGTGGGCCCCGCATGGGTTTTCAAGCGCTACGTAACCTTACTGACACGAGGTGCCCGTTGAAAGATGGTTTCGCCATCTTGTTCTTTGCCAAGAGGTGAGCGTACGGCACGTTGCGGGGCGGGGGGCACAGTCCTCGCACGGCTGTTCCAACACCTCTCACCTGGGGGAACCCAGACGTTAGCCGGGAAGATGGTTTCTCCACAGCGATCTTTCAGAGTCGGGTGTGTGCCACTTTGCCCCCAGGGTTGCCGGCATTGGGTTTCAGACGCTTCAAAGTGAGTGAAACAAGACGTTACTCGAAAGACGGTGATCCCACCGTGTTGTTCCTCGGAGGGGAGTATAGGGCACCTTATGCTTCGGCCCCGCAAGGATGTTCCAGCCCTCCTAAATGAGTGGAGACTCAGGGTAGTTGAACGACGGTTTCACCACTCTGCCGTTTCACAGAGTTGAGTAGCTGGCCCGCTCCGCATACGCCCTGCAGAGTAGAGTCTTCAAACGTATTCGGCAGAGCGAAACCAGACGGGACTTGAACCAGACGGCCTCCCCACAAGTGCTGTGTCACAGAGTTCAGTATGGGGCATGTTTCCCGCTAGGCCTCGCCATAGGTTTTCAGGCACTTTTAACTTACACGAGGTGACTGTGGAAAGATGGCTTCCCGACCGCGTCCGTTGTGTTGGGTACATGGCGCTTTCCATGGAGACCCTGCATTTCCTTTCCAGCATTTCTGACTTCCGGAAACAATGTCTGAGTTGAAAGACGGTCCCTCTCCCCCTTCCTCCTCCACCCTCTCCCCCCGTCCCCCCTCCCATACACACACACACACACGCACACACACACACACACACAGTGTCGTCTCACAGAGTTGATTGACTCTACGGCACTTTCCTCAGGGGCCCCCGCATGGTTTTCAGACACGCGTCAGCCAAACCAGCTGTGAGTCGAAGGATGTGTAAGCAGCCGTGTTGCTTCCAAGAGTTGAGTACATGGCCCTTTCCGTGCAGCTGCCCCCACAGGTGCTCAAACACTTGTAACTGTGAAAGGAGACGTTAGATGAAAGACCGTCGCACTCCAAGGGTTGTCTCGCAGAGCTGAGGACAAGGCCCTTTCCGCATAGGGCCTGCGTTCGTTTTCAGACACTTCTAACCTAATGAAGCAAGTCGATCGTTGAAAGGTAGTTCCCCGGTGTCTCACAGAGTTGAGTATACGGCCCTTGCCGTGGAGCACCCGCAGGCATCTCAAACGCTCGTAACTTAGTGAACCAAGGTGCGAGTGGAAGGAGGATGGTCACCCCGCAGCGTCGATTCGCAGAGTTGAGCGTATGTGACCCTTTCCACCCTTTCCGCCCTGCCTGGTGTTTCACGAACCCTTCTGGGTTCGTGACGTCACAGACTAGTGACACGCTGGTGTCACCACCCTGGTGTGTCGCAGACTGCAGTAGATGGCGGCGCTTCCCTCCGAGTTCCTCGCACGCCTTCACAAACAGGACCAACTTGGTGAAACGAGAAGCTAGTTGAAACCATGGATTCCGCACCGTGTGGCTTGAGAGAGTTGAGTACGTGGCGCTTTCCCCATCGGCCCCGCGTCCGTTTTCAATCGCCTGTACCATCGTGAAACCAGATTTCATTCAAAAGAGAGTTTCTCCACGATACTTGTTTCCACACGCTCGCGCGTATTGTGTCCCTTTCCCCACAGTTTTCCGCAGGTGTTTCCACACACGTCTAACGTAGTGAAACCTGATGATGTTCCTTGAAGGATGGCTTCACCACCCTGTTGTTCCGCAGAGTTCGGGCACAGGCCACTTTCCGTGTAGGCCCTGCGTAGGTTTCAGGCCACGTCTAGCTTTGGGAAACGAGATGTTAGGGGAAAGGTGCTCTCCACGAAGTGGTTCATGCAGTTGGCACAGAGGAACTCTCGTTGTGGGCCCTACCTTTGTCTTCCAACTATTCTCACTGAGTGCAAAGAGATGCAGTTACCTGAGAGATGTTTTCCCCACAGTGTTGTACCACAGAGTTGAGCGATCCGTGCCACTTCCTCACCCCCACCCCCACCCCCACCCCCACCCCCCATAGGCCCTGGGAGTTTTCGAACACTTTTAATTTCATCCAGCGAAAGCACAGGGCCGTTGAAAGAGGGCTTCACCGCCATGTGGTTTCAGAGATTCGAGGTATGGCCCTTCCCACACACGCCCCCGCATGGTTGAGGTTTTCAGACGCTCCTCACCTCGTGATACAAGGTGTTCCTGGAAAAGTGGCTTCCGCCAAGTGCAGTTTGACAAAGGGTACGGCACTGCGGGCACAGGCCCTGCATAGTTTTGCCAACACTTGCGACTTACCCCAGACGACGTGTCTGCGGAATGATGGGTTCCCCGCAGTGTCGCACCGCAGAATGGAGTCTATGGCGCTCCGCGTGTAAGCCCCGCATAGGCTTTCCAAATTGTCTCACTTGGTGAGACCAGACGCTCCTGGAAAGAATTTTCTCACGACCGTGTGGTTTCAGAGAGTTGAGTTTATGGCACTTGCCTCATCGCCTTCTCCTAGGTTTTCAAACACTTGTAACAGCGAAAGCAGAATGTGCGTTGAAAGACGGCTCCACCACAGTGCAAGCAGGTGTTGTTTCCCAGCCTTGAGGATTTGACACTGTCCACAGAGGCCCCGCCTAGCTTTTCCAACACTTCCAACTTCGTGATGCGAGACGGTAGTCGAAAAGGGGTTTGTTTCTGCAAAGTGCAGTGCGACAGAGCCTATGGCCCTATCGGCACAGGCCCTCCAGAGTTTTTCACAAAGTCTAACTTAGTGAGATGACAGGTTTGTTGGAGGATGGTTTCCCCACAGGGTTCTTTCCCAGGCTGGAGTCTGTGGCACTATGTGCCTAGGCCCCGCGTTCGTATTCACACCCTTCGAAGTTAGCGAACCGTGATGCTGGTTGCGAGAGGCTCCCTCCCGCGTATTCTCTCACTGGGTCGAGCACGTGTCACTTTCCAGATGGTTCCTGCCTGGGTGTGCATACCATGCGAGATGGTAGCGGAAAGGTGGTTTCTGCGGAGTGCAGTTGGACAGAGTCTATTATGTACTACGGCACGGTCAACACTGGACCCATAGCGATTTTTCAAAGCCTTCTAACGCAACGAAATGAGGCGAGTCTTGAAAGATGGTTCCCCGCTGTTGTTTCGCAGAGGTGAGGATTCGGCACTTTTACCGTGTAGGCCCTGCCCACGTTTTAAAAGAGTTCGCAGCGAAACCTTGATAGACTTAGTTGGGAAGACTGTGAGACCCCAGTGCTGTTTCCAGAGGCGAGGGTATGGCACTTGCCGCATAAGCCCGCCATCCGTTTTCGACACAGCAGCCTCAGTGAGACAAGATGCTAGTGGAAAGATGGCTTGCCCAGGGCGTTTCGTGCGGTGGAGTGCCTGGCACCTTGGGTGTAGGTCGGCACGGGTTTTCCAACGTGTGGCTTACCGCAACTCGGTGTTAGTTCCTCAGCTGATTCCTGCACACTTTCGTTTCTCGGGGTTGAGTGCATGGCCGTGGCGTCGTGGGCCCCGCATGGGTTTTCAAGCGCTACGTAACCTTACTGACACGAGGTGCCCGTTGAAAGATGGTTTCGCCATCTTGTTCTTTGCCAAGAGGTGAGCGTACGGCACGTTGCGGGGCGGGGGGCACAGTCCTCGCACGGCTGTTCCAACACCTCTCACCTGGGGGAACCCAGACGTTAGCCGGGAAGATGGTTTCTCCACAGCGATCTTTCAGAGTCGGGTGTGTGCCACTTTGCCCCCAGGGTTGCCGGCATTGGGTTTCAGACGCTTCAAAGTGAGTGAAACAAGACGTTACTCGAAAGACGGTGATCCCACCGTGTTGTTCCTCGGAGGGGAGTATAGGGCACCTTATGCTTCGGCCCCGCAAGGATGTTCCAGCCCTCCTAAATGAGTGGAGACTCAGGGTAGTTGAACGACGGTTTCACCACTCTGCCGTTTCACAGAGTTGAGTAGCTGGCCCGCTCCGCATACGCCCTGCAGAGTAGAGTCTTCAAACGTATTCGGCAGAGCGAAACCAGACGGGACTTGAACCAGACGGCCTCCCCACAAGTGCTGTGTCACAGAGTTCAGTATGGGGCATGTTTCCCGCTAGGCCTCGCCATAGGTTTTCAGGCACTTTTAACTTACACGAGGTGACTGTGGAAAGATGGCTTCCCGACCGCGTCCGTTGTGTTGGGTACATGGCGCTTTCCATGGAGACCCTGCATTTCCTTTCCAGCATTTCTGACTTCCGGAAACAATGTCTGAGTTGAAAGACGGTCCCTCTCCCCCTTCCTCCTCCACCCTCTCCCCCCGTCCCCCCTCCCATACACACACACACACACGCACACACACACACACACACAGTGTCGTCTCACAGAGTTGATTGACTCTACGGCACTTTCCTCAGGGGCCCCCGCATGGTTTTCAGACACGCGTCAGCCAAACCAGCTGTGAGTCGAAGGATGTGTAAGCAGCCGTGTTGCTTCCAAGAGTTGAGTACATGGCCCTTTCCGTGCAGCTGCCCCCACAGGTGCTCAAACACTTGTAACTGTGAAAGGAGACGTTAGATGAAAGACCGTCGCACTCCAAGGGTTGTCTCGCAGAGCTGAGGACAAGGCCCTTTCCGCATAGGGCCTGCGTTCGTTTTCAGACACTTCTAACCTAATGAAGCAAGTCGATCGTTGAAAGGTAGTTCCCCGGTGTCTCACAGAGTTGAGTATACGGCCCTTGCCGTGGAGCACCCGCAGGCATCTCAAACGCTCGTAACTTAGTGAACCAAGGTGCGAGTGGAAGGAGGATGGTCACCCCGCAGCGTCGATTCGCAGAGTTGAGCGTATGTGACCCTTTCCACCCTTTCCGCCCTGCCTGGTGTTTCACGAACCCTTCTGGGTTCGTGACGTCACAGACTAGTGACACGCTGGTGTCACCACCCTGGTGTGTCGCAGACTGCAGTAGATGGCGGCGCTTCCCTCCGAGTTCCTCGCACGCCTTCACAAACAGGACCAACTTGGTGAAACGAGAAGCTAGTTGAAACCATGGATTCCGCACCGTGTGGCTTGAGAGAGTTGAGTACGTGGCGCTTTCCCCATCGGCCCCGCGTCCGTTTTCAATCGCCTGTACCATCGTGAAACCAGATTTCATTCAAAAGAGAGTTTCTCCACGATACTTGTTTCCACACGCTCGCGCGTATTGTGTCCCTTTCCCCACAGTTTTCCGCAGGTGTTTCCACACACGTCTAACGTAGTGAAACCTGATGATGTTCCTTGAAGGATGGCTTCACCACCCTGTTGTTCCGCAGAGTTCGGGCACAGGCCACTTTCCGTGTAGGCCCTGCGTAGGTTTCAGGCCACGTCTAGCTTTGGGAAACGAGATGTTAGGGGAAAGGTGCTCTCCACGAAGTGGTTCATGCAGTTGGCACAGAGGAACTCTCGTTGTGGGCCCTACCTTTGTCTTCCAACTATTCTCACTGAGTGCAAAGAGATGCAGTTACCTGAGAGATGTTTTCCCCACAGTGTTGTACCACAGAGTTGAGCGATCCGTGCCACTTCCTCACCCCCACCCCCACCCCCACCCCCACCCCCCATAGGCCCTGGGAGTTTTCGAACACTTTTAATTTCATCCAGCGAAAGCACAGGGCCGTTGAAAGAGGGCTTCACCGCCATGTGGTTTCAGAGATTCGAGGTATGGCCCTTCCCACACACGCCCCCGCATGGTTGAGGTTTTCAGACGCTCCTCACCTCGTGATACAAGGTGTTCCTGGAAAAGTGGCTTCCGCCAAGTGCAGTTTGACAAAGGGTACGGCACTGCGGGCACAGGCCCTGCATAGTTTTGCCAACACTTGCGACTTACCCCAGACGACGTGTCTGCGGAATGATGGGTTCCCCGCAGTGTCGCACCGCAGAATGGAGTCTATGGCGCTCCGCGTGTAAGCCCCGCATAGGCTTTCCAAATTGTCTCACTTGGTGAGACCAGACGCTCCTGGAAAGAATTTTCTCACGACCGTGTGGTTTCAGAGAGTTGAGTTTATGGCACTTGCCTCATCGCCTTCTCCTAGGTTTTCAAACACTTGTAACAGCGAAAGCAGAATGTGCGTTGAAAGACGGCTCCACCACAGTGCAAGCAGGTGTTGTTTCCCAGCCTTGAGGATTTGACACTGTCCACAGAGGCCCCGCCTAGCTTTTCCAACACTTCCAACTTCGTGATGCGAGACGGTAGTCGAAAAGGGGTTTGTTTCTGCAAAGTGCAGTGCGACAGAGCCTATGGCCCTATCGGCACAGGCCCTCCAGAGTTTTTCACAAAGTCTAACTTAGTGAGATGACAGGTTTGTTGGAGGATGGTTTCCCCACAGGGTTCTTTCCCAGGCTGGAGTCTGTGGCACTATGTGCCTAGGCCCCGCGTTCGTATTCACACCCTTCGAAGTTAGCGAACCGTGATGCTGGTTGCGAGAGGCTCCCTCCCGCGTATTCTCTCACTGGGTCGAGCACGTGTCACTTTCCAGATGGTTCCTGCCTAGGTGTGCATACCATGCGAGATGGTAGCGGAAAGGTGGTTTCTGCGGAGTGCAGTTGGACAGAGTCTATTATGTACTACGGCACGGTCAACACTGGACCCATAGCGATTTTTCAAAGCCTTCTAACGCAACGAAATGAGGCGAGTCTTGAAAGATGGTTCCCCGCTGTTGTTTCGCAGAGGTGAGGATTCGGCACTTTTACCGTGTAGGCCCTGCCCACGTTTTAAAAGAGTTCGCAGCGAAACCTTGATAGACTTAGTTGGGAAGACTGTGAGACCCCAGTGCTGTTTCCAGAGGCGAGGGTATGGCACTTGCCGCATAAGCCCGCCATCCGTTTTCGACACAGCAGCCTCAGTGAGACAAGATGCTAGTGGAAAGATGGCTTGCCCAGGGCGTTTCGTGCGGTGGAGTGCCTGGCACCTTGGGTGTAGGTCGGCACGGGTT
Source organism: Panthera onca (assembly GCF_046562875.1). Classification (NCBI taxonomy): domain Eukaryota; kingdom Metazoa; phylum Chordata; class Mammalia; order Carnivora; family Felidae; genus Panthera; species Panthera onca. The sequence goes on from NC_138351.1 coordinate 246,415, forward strand.
TTCCAACGTGTGGCTTACCGCAACTCGGTGTTAGTTCCTCAGCTGATTCCTGCACACTTTCGTTTCTCGGGGTTGAGTGCATGGCCGTGGCGTCGTGGGCCCCGCATGGGTTTTCAAGCGCTACGTAACCTTACTGACACGAGGTGCCCGTTGAAAGATGGTTTCGCCATCTTGTTCTTTGCCAAGAGGTGAGCGTACGGCACGTTGCGGGGCGGGGGGCACAGTCCTCGCACGGCTGTTCCAACACCTCTCACCTGGGGGAACCCAGACGTTAGCCGGGAAGATGGTTTCTCCACAGCGATCTTTCAGAGTCGGGTGTGTGCCACTTTGCCCCCAGGGTTGCCGGCATTGGGTTTCAGACGCTTCAAAGTGAGTGAAACAAGACGTTACTCGAAAGACGGTGATCCCACCGTGTTGTTCCTCGGAGGGGAGTATAGGGCACCTTATGCTTCGGCCCCGCAAGGATGTTCCAGCCCTCCTAAATGAGTGGAGACTCAGGGTAGTTGAACGACGGTTTCACCACTCTGCCGTTTCACAGAGTTGAGTAGCTGGCCCGCTCCGCATACGCCCTGCAGAGTAGAGTCTTCAAACGTATTCGGCAGAGCGAAACCAGACGGGACTTGAACCAGACGGCCTCCCCACAAGTGCTGTGTCACAGAGTTCAGTATGGGGCATGTTTCCCGCTAGGCCTCGCCATAGGTTTTCAGGCACTTTTAACTTACACGAGGTGACTGTGGAAAGATGGCTTCCCGACCGCGTCCGTTGTGTTGGGTACATGGCGCTTTCCATGGAGACCCTGCATTTCCTTTCCAGCATTTCTGACTTCCGGAAACAATGTCTGAGTTGAAAGACGGTCCCTCTCCCCCTTCCTCCTCCACCCTCTCCCCCCGTCCCCCCTCCCATACACACACACACACACGCACACACACACACACACACAGTGTCGTCTCACAGAGTTGATTGACTCTACGGCACTTTCCTCAGGGGCCCCCGCATGGTTTTCAGACACGCGTCAGCCAAACCAGCTGTGAGTCGAAGGATGTGTAAGCAGCCGTGTTGCTTCCAAGAGTTGAGTACATGGCCCTTTCCGTGCAGCTGCCCCCACAGGTGCTCAAACACTTGTAACTGTGAAAGGAGACGTTAGATGAAAGACCGTCGCACTCCAAGGGTTGTCTCGCAGAGCTGAGGACAAGGCCCTTTCCGCATAGGGCCTGCGTTCGTTTTCAGACACTTCTAACCTAATGAAGCAAGTCGATCGTTGAAAGGTAGTTCCCCGGTGTCTCACAGAGTTGAGTATACGGCCCTTGCCGTGGAGCACCCGCAGGCATCTCAAACGCTCGTAACTTAGTGAACCAAGGTGCGAGTGGAAGGAGGATGGTCACCCCGCAGCGTCGATTCGCAGAGTTGAGCGTATGTGACCCTTTCCACCCTTTCCGCCCTGCCTGGTGTTTCACGAACCCTTCTGGGTTCGTGACGTCACAGACTAGTGACACGCTGGTGTCACCACCCTGGTGTGTCGCAGACTGCAGTAGATGGCGGCGCTTCCCTCCGAGTTCCTCGCACGCCTTCACAAACAGGACCAACTTGGTGAAACGAGAAGCTAGTTGAAACCATGGATTCCGCACCGTGTGGCTTGAGAGAGTTGAGTACGTGGCGCTTTCCCCATCGGCCCCGCGTCCGTTTTCAATCGCCTGTACCATCGTGAAACCAGATTTCATTCAAAAGAGAGTTTCTCCACGATACTTGTTTCCACACGCTCGCGCGTATTGTGTCCCTTTCCCCACAGTTTTCCGCAGGTGTTTCCACACACGTCTAACGTAGTGAAACCTGATGATGTTCCTTGAAGGATGGCTTCACCACCCTGTTGTTCCGCAGAGTTCGGGCACAGGCCACTTTCCGTGTAGGCCCTGCGTAGGTTTCAGGCCACGTCTAGCTTTGGGAAACGAGATGTTAGGGGAAAGGTGCTCTCCACGAAGTGGTTCATGCAGTTGGCACAGAGGAACTCTCGTTGTGGGCCCTACCTTTGTCTTCCAACTATTCTCACTGAGTGCAAAGAGATGCAGTTACCTGAGAGATGTTTTCCCCACAGTGTTGTACCACAGAGTTGAGCGATCCGTGCCACTTCCTCACCCCCACCCCCACCCCCACCCCCACCCCCCATAGGCCCTGGGAGTTTTCGAACACTTTTAATTTCATCCAGCGAAAGCACAGGGCCGTTGAAAGAGGGCTTCACCGCCATGTGGTTTCAGAGATTCGAGGTATGGCCCTTCCCACACACGCCCCCGCATGGTTGAGGTTTTCAGACGCTCCTCACCTCGTGATACAAGGTGTTCCTGGAAAAGTGGCTTCCGCCAAGTGCAGTTTGACAAAGGGTACGGCACTGCGGGCACAGGCCCTGCATAGTTTTGCCAACACTTGCGACTTACCCCAGACGACGTGTCTGCGGAATGATGGGTTCCCCGCAGTGTCGCACCGCAGAATGGAGTCTATGGCGCTCCGCGTGTAAGCCCCGCATAGGCTTTCCAAATTGTCTCACTTGGTGAGACCAGACGCTCCTGGAAAGAATTTTCTCACGACCGTGTGGTTTCAGAGAGTTGAGTTTATGGCACTTGCCTCATCGCCTTCTCCTAGGTTTTCAAACACTTGTAACAGCGAAAGCAGAATGTGCGTTGAAAGACGGCTCCACCACAGTGCAAGCAGGTGTTGTTTCCCAGCCTTGAGGATTTGACACTGTCCACAGAGGCCCCGCCTAGCTTTTCCAACACTTCCAACTTCGTGATGCGAGACGGTAGTCGAAAAGGGGTTTGTTTCTGCAAAGTGCAGTGCGACAGAGCCTATGGCCCTATCGGCACAGGCCCTCCAGAGTTTTTCACAAAGTCTAACTTAGTGAGATGACAGGTTTGTTGGAGGATGGTTTCCCCACAGGGTTCTTTCCCAGGCTGGAGTCTGTGGCACTATGTGCCTAGGCCCCGCGTTCGTATTCACACCCTTCGAAGTTAGCGAACCGTGATGCTGGTTGCGAGAGGCTCCCTCCCGCGTATTCTCTCACTGGGTCGAGCACGTGTCACTTTCCAGATGGTTCCTGCCTAGGTGTGCATACCATGCGAGATGGTAGCGGAAAGGTGGTTTCTGCGGAGTGCAGTTGGACAGAGTCTATTATGTACTACGGCACGGTCAACACTGGACCCATAGCGATTTTTCAAAGCCTTCTAACGCAACGAAATGAGGCGAGTCTTGAAAGATGGTTCCCCGCTGTTGTTTCGCAGAGGTGAGGATTCGGCACTTTTACCGTGTAGGCCCTGCCCACGTTTTAAAAGAGTTCGCAGCGAAACCTTGATAGACTTAGTTGGGAAGACTGTGAGACCCCAGTGCTGTTTCCAGAGGCGAGGGTATGGCACTTGCCGCATAAGCCCGCCATCCGTTTTCGACACAGCAGCCTCAGTGAGACAAGATGCTAGTGGAAAGATGGCTTGCCCAGGGCGTTTCGTGCGGTGGAGTGCCTGGCACCTTGGGTGTAGGTCGGCACGGGTTTTCCAACGTGTGGCTTACCGCAACTCGGTGTTAGTTCCTCAGCTGATTCCTGCACACTTTCGTTTCTCGGGGTTGAGTGCATGGCCGTGGCGTCGTGGGCCCCGCATGGGTTTTCAAGCGCTACGTAACCTTACTGACACGAGGTGCCCGTTGAAAGATGGTTTCGCCATCTTGTTCTTTGCCAAGAGGTGAGCGTACGGCACGTTGCGGGGCGGGGGGCACAGTCCTCGCACGGCTGTTCCAACACCTCTCACCTGGGGGAACCCAGACGTTAGCCGGGAAGATGGTTTCTCCACAGCGATCTTTCAGAGTCGGGTGTGTGCCACTTTGCCCCCAGGGTTGCCGGCATTGGGTTTCAGACGCTTCAAAGTGAGTGAAACAAGACGTTACTCGAAAGACGGTGATCCCACCGTGTTGTTCCTCGGAGGGGAGTATAGGGCACCTTATGCTTCGGCCCCGCAAGGATGTTCCAGCCCTCCTAAATGAGTGGAGACTCAGGGTAGTTGAACGACGGTTTCACCACTCTGCCGTTTCACAGAGTTGAGTAGCTGGCCCGCTCCGCATACGCCCTGCAGAGTAGAGTCTTCAAACGTATTCGGCAGAGCGAAACCAGACGGGACTTGAACCAGACGGCCTCCCCACAAGTGCTGTGTCACAGAGTTCAGTATGGGGCATGTTTCCCGCTAGGCCTCGCCATAGGTTTTCAGGCACTTTTAACTTACACGAGGTGACTGTGGAAAGATGGCTTCCCGACCGCGTCCGTTGTGTTGGGTACATGGCGCTTTCCATGGAGACCCTGCATTTCCTTTCCAGCATTTCTGACTTCCGGAAACAATGTCTGAGTTGAAAGACGGTCCCTCTCCCCCTTCCTCCTCCACCCTCTCCCCCCGTCCCCCCTCCCATACACACACACACACACGCACACACACACACACACACAGTGTCGTCTCACAGAGTTGATTGACTCTACGGCACTTTCCTCAGGGGCCCCCGCATGGTTTTCAGACACGCGTCAGCCAAACCAGCTGTGAGTCGAAGGATGTGTAAGCAGCCGTGTTGCTTCCAAGAGTTGAGTACATGGCCCTTTCCGTGCAGCTGCCCCCACAGGTGCTCAAACACTTGTAACTGTGAAAGGAGACGTTAGATGAAAGACCGTCGCACTCCAAGGGTTGTCTCGCAGAGCTGAGGACAAGGCCCTTTCCGCATAGGGCCTGCGTTCGTTTTCAGACACTTCTAACCTAATGAAGCAAGTCGATCGTTGAAAGGTAGTTCCCCGGTGTCTCACAGAGTTGAGTATACGGCCCTTGCCGTGGAGCACCCGCAGGCATCTCAAACGCTCGTAACTTAGTGAACCAAGGTGCGAGTGGAAGGAGGATGGTCACCCCGCAGCGTCGATTCGCAGAGTTGAGCGTATGTGACCCTTTCCACCCTTTCCGCCCTGCCTGGTGTTTCACGAACCCTTCTGGGTTCGTGACGTCACAGACTAGTGACACGCTGGTGTCACCACCCTGGTGTGTCGCAGACTGCAGTAGATGGCGGCGCTTCCCTCCGAGTTCCTCGCACGCCTTCACAAACAGGACCAACTTGGTGAAACGAGAAGCTAGTTGAAACCATGGATTCCGCACCGTGTGGCTTGAGAGAGTTGAGTACGTGGCGCTTTCCCCATCGGCCCCGCGTCCGTTTTCAATCGCCTGTACCATCGTGAAACCAGATTTCATTCAAAAGAGAGTTTCTCCACGATACTTGTTTCCACACGCTCGCGCGTATTGTGTCCCTTTCCCCACAGTTTTCCGCAGGTGTTTCCACACACGTCTAACGTAGTGAAACCTGATGATGTTCCTTGAAGGATGGCTTCACCACCCTGTTGTTCCGCAGAGTTCGGGCACAGGCCACTTTCCGTGTAGGCCCTGCGTAGGTTTCAGGCCACGTCTAGCTTTGGGAAACGAGATGTTAGGGGAAAGGTGCTCTCCACGAAGTGGTTCATGCAGTTGGCACAGAGGAACTCTCGTTGTGGGCCCTACCTTTGTCTTCCAACTATTCTCACTGAGTGCAAAGAGATGCAGTTACCTGAGAGATGTTTTCCCCACAGTGTTGTACCACAGAGTTGAGCGATCCGTGCCACTTCCTCACCCCCACCCCCACCCCCACCCCCACCCCCCATAGGCCCTGGGAGTTTTCGAACACTTTTAATTTCATCCAGCGAAAGCACAGGGCCGTTGAAAGAGGGCTTCACCGCCATGTGGTTTCAGAGATTCGAGGTATGGCCCTTCCCACACACGCCCCCGCATGGTTGAGGTTTTCAGACGCTCCTCACCTCGTGATACAAGGTGTTCCTGGAAAAGTGGCTTCCGCCAAGTGCAGTTTGACAAAGGGTACGGCACTGCGGGCACAGGCCCTGCATAGTTTTGCCAACACTTGCGACTTACCCCAGACGACGTGTCTGCGGAATGATGGGTTCCCCGCAGTGTCGCACCGCAGAATGGAGTCTATGGCGCTCCGCGTGTAAGCCCCGCATAGGCTTTCCAAATTGTCTCACTTGGTGAGACCAGACGCTCCTGGAAAGAATTTTCTCACGACCGTGTGGTTTCAGAGAGTTGAGTTTATGGCACTTGCCTCATCGCCTTCTCCTAGGTTTTCAAACACTTGTAACAGCGAAAGCAGAATGTGCGTTGAAAGACGGCTCCACCACAGTGCAAGCAGGTGTTGTTTCCCAGCCTTGAGGATTTGACACTGTCCACAGAGGCCCCGCCTAGCTTTTCCAACACTTCCAACTTCGTGATGCGAGACGGTAGTCGAAAAGGGGTTTGTTTCTGCAAAGTGCAGTGCGACAGAGCCTATGGCCCTATCGGCACAGGCCCTCCAGAGTTTTTCACAAAGTCTAACTTAGTGAGATGACAGGTTTGTTGGAGGATGGTTTCCCCACAGGGTTCTTTCCCAGGCTGGAGTCTGTGGCACTATGTGCCTAGGCCCCGCGTTCGTATTCACACCCTTCGAAGTTAGCGAACCGTGATGCTGGTTGCGAGAGGCTCCCTCCCGCGTATTCTCTCACTGGGTCGAGCACGTGTCACTTTCCAGATGGTTCCTGCCTAGGTGTGCATACCATGCGAGATGGTAGCGGAAAGGTGGTTTCTGCGGAGTGCAGTTGGACAGAGTCTATTATGTACTACGGCACGGTCAACACTGGACCCATAGCGATTTTTCAAAGCCTTCTAACGCAACGAAATGAGGCGAGTCTTGAAAGATGGTTCCCCGCTGTTGTTTCGCAGAGGTGAGGATTCGGCACTTTTACCGTGTAGGCCCTGCCCACGTTTTAAAAGAGTTCGCAGCGAAACCTTGATAGACTTAGTTGGGAAGACTGTGAGACCCCAGTGCTGTTTCCAGAGGCGAGGGTATGGCACTTGCCGCATAAGCCCGCCATCCGTTTTCGACACAGCAGCCTCAGTGAGACAAGATGCTAGTGGAAAGATGGCTTGCCCAGGGCGTTTCGTGCGGTGGAGTGCCTGGCACCTTGGGTGTAGGTCGGCACGGGTTTTCCAACGTGTGGCTTACCGCAACTCGGTGTTAGTTCCTCAGCTGATTCCTGCACACTTTCGTTTCTCGGGGTTGAGTGCATGGCCGTGGCGTCGTGGGCCCCGCATGGGTTTTCAAGCGCTACGTAACCTTACTGACACGAGGTGCCCGTTGAAAGATGGTTTCGCCATCTTGTTCTTTGCCAAGAGGTGAGCGTACGGCACGTTGCGGGGCGGGGGGCACAGTCCTCGCACGGCTGTTCCAACACCTCTCACCTGGGGGAACCCAGACGTTAGCCGGGAAGATGGTTTCTCCACAGCGATCTTTCAGAGTCGGGTGTGTGCCACTTTGCCCCCAGGGTTGCCGGCATTGGGTTTCAGACGCTTCAAAGTGAGTGAAACAAGACGTTACTCGAAAGACGGTGATCCCACCGTGTTGTTCCTCGGAGGGGAGTATAGGGCACCTTATGCTTCGGCCCCGCAAGGATGTTCCAGCCCTCCTAAATGAGTGGAGACTCAGGGTAGTTGAACGACGGTTTCACCACTCTGCCGTTTCACAGAGTTGAGTAGCTGGCCCGCTCCGCATACGCCCTGCAGAGTAGAGTCTTCAAACGTATTCGGCAGAGCGAAACCAGACGGGACTTGAACCAGACGGCCTCCCCACAAGTGCTGTGTCACAGAGTTCAGTATGGGGCATGTTTCCCGCTAGGCCTCGCCATAGGTTTTCAGGCACTTTTAACTTACACGAGGTGACTGTGGAAAGATGGCTTCCCGACCGCGTCCGTTGTGTTGGGTACATGGCGCTTTCCATGGAGACCCTGCATTTCCTTTCCAGCATTTCTGACTTCCGGAAACAATGTCTGAGTTGAAAGACGGTCCCTCTCCCCCTTCCTCCTCCACCCTCTCCCCCCGTCCCCCCTCCCATACACACACACACACACGCACACACACACACACACACAGTGTCGTCTCACAGAGTTGATTGACTCTACGGCACTTTCCTCAGGGGCCCCCGCATGGTTTTCAGACACGCGTCAGCCAAACCAGCTGTGAGTCGAAGGATGTGTAAGCAGCCGTGTTGCTTCCAAGAGTTGAGTACATGGCCCTTTCCGTGCAGCTGCCCCCACAGGTGCTCAAACACTTGTAACTGTGAAAGGAGACGTTAGATGAAAGACCGTCGCACTCCAAGGGTTGTCTCGCAGAGCTGAGGACAAGGCCCTTTCCGCATAGGGCCTGCGTTCGTTTTCAGACACTTCTAACCTAATGAAGCAAGTCGATCGTTGAAAGGTAGTTCCCCGGTGTCTCACAGAGTTGAGTATACGGCCCTTGCCGTGGAGCACCCGCAGGCATCTCAAACGCTCGTAACTTAGTGAACCAAGGTGCGAGTGGAAGGAGGATGGTCACCCCGCAGCGTCGATTCGCAGAGTTGAGCGTATGTGACCCTTTCCACCCTTTCCGCCCTGCCTGGTGTTTCACGAACCCTTCTGGGTTCGTGACGTCACAGACTAGTGACACGCTGGTGTCACCACCCTGGTGTGTCGCAGACTGCAGTAGATGGCGGCGCTTCCCTCCGAGTTCCTCGCACGCCTTCACAAACAGGACCAACTTGGTGAAACGAGAAGCTAGTTGAAACCATGGATTCCGCACCGTGTGGCTTGAGAGAGTTGAGTACGTGGCGCTTTCCCCATCGGCCCCGCGTCCGTTTTCAATCGCCTGTACCATCGTGAAACCAGATTTCATTCAAAAGAGAGTTTCTCCACGATACTTGTTTCCACACGCTCGCGCGTATTGTGTCCCTTTCCCCACAGTTTTCCGCAGGTGTTTCCACACACGTCTAACGTAGTGAAACCTGATGATGTTCCTTGAAGGATGGCTTCACCACCCTGTTGTTCCGCAGAGTTCGGGCACAGGCCACTTTCCGTGTAGGCCCTGCGTAGGTTTCAGGCCACGTCTAGCTTTGGGAAACGAGATGTTAGGGGAAAGGTGCTCTCCACGAAGTGGTTCATGCAGTTGGCACAGAGGAACTCTCGTTGTGGGCCCTACCTTTGTCTTCCAACTATTCTCACTGAGTGCAAAGAGATGCAGTTACCTGAGAGATGTTTTCCCCACAGTGTTGTACCACAGAGTTGAGCGATCCGTGCCACTTCCTCACCCCCACCCCCACCCCCACCCCCACCCCCCATAGGCCCTGGGAGTTTTCGAACACTTTTAATTTCATCCAGCGAAAGCACAGGGCCGTTGAAAGAGGGCTTCACCGCCATGTGGTTTCAGAGATTCGAGGTATGGCCCTTCCCACACACGCCCCCGCATGGTTGAGGTTTTCAGACGCTCCTCACCTCGTGATACAAGGTGTTCCTGGAAAAGTGGCTTCCGCCAAGTGCAGTTTGACAAAGGGTACGGCACTGCGGGCACAGGCCCTGCATAGTTTTGCCAACACTTGCGACTTACCCCAGACGACGTGTCTGCGGAATGATGGGTTCCCCGCAGTGTCGCACCGCAGAATGGAGTCTATGGCGCTCCGCGTGTAAGCCCCGCATAGGCTTTCCAAATTGTCTCACTTGGTGAGACCAGACGCTCCTGGAAAGAATTTTCTCACGACCGTGTGGTTTCAGAGAGTTGAGTTTATGGCACTTGCCTCATCGCCTTCTCCTAGGTTTTCAAACACTTGTAACAGCGAAAGCAGAATGTGCGTTGAAAGACGGCTCCACCACAGTGCAAGCAGGTGTTGTTTCCCAGCCTTGAGGATTTGACACTGTCCACAGAGGCCCCGCCTAGCTTTTCCAACACTTCCAACTTCGTGATGCGAGACGGTAGTCGAAAAGGGGTTTGTTTCTGCAAAGTGCAGTGCGACAGAGCCTATGGCCCTATCGGCACAGGCCCTCCAGAGTTTTTCACAAAGTCTAACTTAGTGAGATGACAGGTTTGTTGGAGGATGGTTTCCCCACAGGGTTCTTTCCCAGGCTGGAGTCTGTGGCACTATGTGCCTAGGCCCCGCGTTCGTATTCACACCCTTCGAAGTTAGCGAACCGTGATGCTGGTTGCGAGAGGCTCCCTCCCGCGTATTCTCTCACTGGGTCGAGCACGTGTCACTTTCCAGATGGTTCCTGCCTAGGTGTGCATACCATGCGAGATGGTAGCGGAAAGGTGGTTTCTGCGGAGTGCAGTTGGACAGAGTCTATTATGTACTACGGCACGGTCAACACTGGACCCATAGCGATTTTTCAAAGCCTTCTAACGCAACGAAATGAGGCGAGTCTTGAAAGATGGTTCCCCGCTGTTGTTTCGCAGAGGTGAGGATTCGGCACTTTTACCGTGTAGGCCCTGCCCACGTTTTAAAAGAGTTCGCAGCGAAACCTTGATAGACTTAGTTGGGAAGACTGTGAGACCCCAGTGCTGTTTCCAGAGGCGAGGGTATGGCACTTGCCGCATAAGCCCGCCATCCGTTTTCGACACAGCAGCCTCAGTGAGACAAGATGCTAGTGGAAAGATGGCTTGCCCAGGGCGTTTCGTGCGGTGGAGTGCCTGGCACCTTGGGTGTAGGTCGGCACGGGTTTTCCAACGTGTGGCTTACCGCAACTCGGTGTTAGTTCCTCAGCTGATTCCTGCACACTTTCGTTTCTCGGGGTTGAGTGCATGGCCGTGGCGTCGTGGGCCCCGCATGGGTTTTCAAGCGCTACGTAACCTTACTGACACGAGGTGCCCGTTGAAAGATGGTTTCGCCATCTTGTTCTTTGCCAAGAGGTGAGCGTACGGCACGTTGCGGGGCGGGGGGCACAGTCCTCGCACGGCTGTTCCAACACCTCTCACCTGGGGGAACCCAGACGTTAGCCGGGAAGATGGTTTCTCCACAGCGATCTTTCAGAGTCGGGTGTGTGCCACTTTGCCCCCAGGGTTGCCGGCATTGGGTTTCAGACGCTTCAAAGTGAGTGAAACAAGACGTTACTCGAAAGACGGTGATCCCACCGTGTTGTTCCTCGGAGGGGAGTATAGGGCACCTTATGCTTCGGCCCCGCAAGGATGTTCCAGCCCTCCTAAATGAGTGGAGACTCAGGGTAGTTGAACGACGGTTTCACCACTCTGCCGTTTCACAGAGTTGAGTAGCTGGCCCGCTCCGCATACGCCCTGCAGAGTAGAGTCTTCAAACGTATTCGGCAGAGCGAAACCAGACGGGACTTGAACCAGACGGCCTCCCCACAAGTGCTGTGTCACAGAGTTCAGTATGGGGCATGTTTCCCGCTAGGCCTCGCCATAGGTTTTCAGGCACTTTTAACTTACACGAGGTGACTGTGGAAAGATGGCTTCCCGACCGCGTCCGTTGTGTTGGGTACATGGCGCTTTCCATGGAGACCCTGCATTTCCTTTCCCTTTCCAGCATTTCTGACTTCCGGAAACAATGTCTGAGTTGAAAGACGGTCCCTCTCCCCCTTCCTCCTCCACCCTCTCCCCCCGTCCCCCCTCCCATACACACACACACACACGCACACACACACACACACACACAGTGTCGTCTCACAGAGTTGATTGACTCTACGGCACTTTCCTCAGGGGCCCCCGCATGGTTTTCAGACACGCGTCAGCCAAACCAGCTGTGAGTCGAAGGATGTGTAAGCAGCCGTGTTGCTTCCAAGAGTTGAGTACATGGCCCTTTCCGTGCAGCTGCCCCCACAGGTGCTCAAACACTTGTAACTGTGAAAGGAGACGTTAGATGAAAGACCGTCGCACTCCAAGGGTTGTCTCGCAGAGCTGAGGACAAGGCCCTTTCCGCATAGGGCCTGCGTTCGTTTTCAGACACTTCTAACCTAATGAAGCAAGTCGATCGTTGAAAGGTAGTTCCCCGGTGTCTCACAGAGTTGAGTATACGGCCCTTGCCGTGGAGCACCCGCAGGCATCTCAAACGCTCGTAACTTAGTGAACCAAGGTGCGAGTGGAAGGAGGATGGTCACCCCGCAGCGTCGATTCGCAGAGTTGAGCGTATGTGACCCTTTCCACCCTTTCCGCCCTGCCTGGTGTTTCACGAACCCTTCTGGGTTCGTGACGTCACAGACTAGTGACACGCTGGTGTCACCACCCTGGTGTGTCGCAGACTGCAGTAGATGGCGGCGCTTCCCTCCGAGTTCCTCGCACGCCTTCACAAACAGGACCAACTTGGTGAAACGAGAAGCTAGTTGAAACCATGGATTCCGCACCGTGTGGCTTGAGAGAGTTGAGTACGTGGCGCTTTCCCCATCGGCCCCGCGTCCGTTTTCAATCGCCTGTACCATCGTGAAACCAGATTTCAGTCAAAAGAGAGTTTCTCCACGATACTTGTTTCCACACGCTCGCGCGTATTGTGTCCCTTTCCCCACAGTTTTCCGCAGGTGTTTCCACACACGTCTAACGTAGTGAAACCTGATGATGTTCCTTGAAGGATGGCTTCACCACCCTGTTGTTCCGCAGAGTTCGGGCACAGGCCACTTTCCGTGTAGGCCCTGCGTAGGTTTCAGGCCACGTCTAGCTTTGGGAAACGAGATGTTAGGGGAAAGGTGCTCTCCACGAAGTGGTTCATGCAGTTGGCACAGAGGAACTCTCGTTGTGGGCCCTACCTTTGTCTTCCAACTATTCTCACTGAGTGCAAAGAGATGCAGTTACCTGAGAGATGTTTTCCCCACAGTGTTGTACCACAGAGTTGAGCGATCCGTGCCACTTCCTCACCCCCACCCCCACCCCCACCCCCACCCCCCATAGGCCCTGGGAGTTTTCGAACACTTTTAATTTCATCCAGCGAAAGCACAGGGCCGTTGAAAGAGGGCTTCACCGCCATGTGGTTTCAGAGATTCGAGGTATGGCCCTTCCCACACACGCCCCCGCATGGTTGAGGTTTTCAGACGCTCCTCACCTCGTGATACAAGGTGTTCCTGGAAAAGTGGCTTCCGCCAAGTGCAGTTTGACAAAGGGTACGGCACTGCGGGCACAGGCCCTGCATAGTTTTGCCAACACTTGCGACTTACCCCAGACGACGTGTCTGCGGAATGATGGGTTCCCCGCAGTGTCGCACCGCAGAATGGAGTCTATGGCGCTCCGCGTGTAAGCCCCGCATAGGCTTTCCAAATTGTCTCACTTGGTGAGACCAGACGCTCCTGGAAAGAATTTTCTCACGACCGTGTGGTTTCAGAGAGTTGAGTTTATGGCACTTGCCTCATCGCCTTCTCCTAGGTTTTCAAACACTTGTAACAGCGAAAGCAGAATGTGCGTTGAAAGACGGCTCCACCACAGTGCAAGCAGGTGTTGTTTCCCAGCCTTGAGGATTTGACACTGTCCACAGAGGCCCCGCCTAGCTTTTCCAACACTTCCAACTTCGTGATGCGAGACGGTAGTCGAAAAGGGGTTTGTTTCTGCAAAGTGCAGTGCGACAGAGCCTATGGCCCTATCGGCACAGGCCCTCCAGAGTTTTTCACAAAGTCTAACTTAGTGAGATGACAGGTTTGTTGGAGGATGGTTTCCCCACAGGGTTCTTTCCCAGGCTGGAGTCTGTGGCACTATGTGCCTAGGCCCCGCGTTCGTATTCACACCCTTCGAAGTTAGCGAACCGTGATGCTGGTTGCGAGAGGCTCCCTCCCGCGTATTCTCTCACTGGGTCGAGCACGTGTCACTTTCCAGATGGTTCCTGCCTAGGTGTGCATACCATGCGAGATGGTAGCGGAAAGGTGGTTTCTGCGGAGTGCAGTTGGACAGAGTCTATTATGTACTACGGCACGGTCAACACTGGACCCATAGCGATTTTTCAAAGCCTTCTAACGCAACGAAATGAGGCGAGTCTTGAAAGATGGTTCCCCGCTGTTGTTTCGCAGAGGTGAGGATTCGGCACTTTTACCGTGTAGGCCCTGCCCACGTTTTAAAAGAGTTCGCAGCGAAACCTTGATAGACTTAGTTGGGAAGACTGTGAGACCCCAGTGCTGTTTCCAGAGGCGAGGGTATGGCACTTGCCGCATAAGCCCGCCATCCGTTTTCGACACAGCAGCCTCAGTGAGACAAGATGCTAGTGGAAAGATGGCTTGCCCAGGGCGTTTCGTGCGGTGGAGTGCCTGGCACCTTGGGTGTAGGTCGGCACGGGTTTTCCAACGTGTGGCTTACCGCAACTCGGTGTTAGTTCCTCAGCTGATTCCTGCACACTTTCGTTTCTCGGGGTTGAGTGCATGGCCGTGGCGTCGTGGGCCCCGCATGGGTTTTCAAGCGCTACGTAACCTTACTGACACGAGGTGCCCGTTGAAAGATGGTTTCGCCATCTTGTTCTTTGCCAAGAGGTGAGCGTACGGCACGTTGCGGGGCGGGGGGCACAGTCCTCGCACGGCTGTTCCAACACCTCTCACCTGGGGGAACCCAGACGTTAGCCGGGAAGATGGTTTCTCCACAGCGATCTTTCAGAGTCGGGTGTGTGCCACTTTGCCCCCAGGGTTGCCGGCATTGGGTTTCAGACGCTTCAAAGTGAGTGAAACAAGACGTTACTCGAAAGACGGTGATCCCACCGTGTTGTTCCTCGGAGGGGAGTATAGGGCACCTTATGCTTCGGCCCCGCAAGGATGTTCCAGCCCTCCTAAATGAGTGGAGACTCAGGGTAGTTGAACGACGGTTTCACCACTCTGCCGTTTCACAGAGTTGAGTAGCTGGCCCGCTCCGCATACGCCCTGCAGAGTAGAGTCTTCAAACGTATTCGGCAGAGCGAAACCAGACGGGACTTGAACCAGACGGCCTCCCCACAAGTGCTGTGTCACAGAGTTCAGTATGGGGCATGTTTCCCGCTAGGCCTCGCCATAGGTTTTCAGGCACTTTTAACTTACACGAGGTGACTGTGGAAAGATGGCTTCCCGACCGCGTCCGTTGTGTTGGGTACATGGCGCTTTCCATGGAGACCCTGCATTTCCTTTCCAGCATTTCTGACTTCCGGAAACAATGTCTGAGTTGAAAGACGGTCCCTCTCCCCCTTCCTCCTCCACCCTCTCCCCCCGTCCCCCCTCCCATACACACACACACACACACGCACACACACACACACACACAGTGTCGTCTCACAGAGTTGATTGACTCTACGGCACTTTCCTCAGGGGCCCCCGCATGGTTTTCAGACACGCGTCAGCCAAACCAGCTGTGAGTCGAAGGATGTGTAAGCAGCCGTGTTGCTTCCAAGAGTTGAGTACATGGCCCTTTCCGTGCAGCTGCCCCCACAGGTGCTCAAACACTTGTAACTGTGAAAGGAGACGTTAGATGAAAGACCGTCGCACTCCAAGGGTTGTCTCGCAGAGCTGAGGACAAGGCCCTTTCCGCATAGGGCCTGCGTTCGTTTTCAGACACTTCTAACCTAATGAAGCAAGTCGATCGTTGAAAGGTAGTTCCCCGGTGTCTCACAGAGTTGAGTATACGGCCCTTGCCGTGGAGCACCCGCAGGCATCTCAAACGCTCGTAACTTAGTGAACCAAGGTGCGAGTGGAAGGAGGATGGTCACCCCGCAGCGTCGATTCGCAGAGTTGAGCGTATGTGACCCTTTCCACCCTTTCCGCCCTGCCTGGTGTTTCACGAACCCTTCTGGGTTCGTGACGTCACAGACTAGTGACACGCTGGTGTCACCACCCTGGTGTGTCGCAGACTGCAGTAGATGGCGGCGCTTCCCTCCGAGTTCCTCGCACGCCTTCACAAACAGGACCAACTTGGTGAAACGAGAAGCTAGTTGAAACCATGGATTCCGCACCGTGTGGCTTGAGAGAGTTGAGTACGTGGCGCTTTCCCCATCGGCCCCGCGTCCGTTTTCAATCGCCTGTACCATCGTGAAACCAGATTTCAGTCAAAAGAGAGTTTCTCCACGATACTTGTTTCCACACGCTCGCGCGTATTGTGTCCCTTTCCCCACAGTTTTCCGCAGGTGTTTCCACACACGTCTAACGTAGTGAAACCTGATGATGTTCCTTGAAGGATGGCTTCACCACCCTGTTGTTCCGCAGAGTTCGGGCACAGGCCACTTTCCGTGTAGGCCCTGCGTAGGTTTCAGGCCACGTCTAGCTTTGGGAAACGAGATGTTAGGGGAAAGGTGCTCTCCACGAAGTGGTTCATGCAGTTGGCACAGAGGAACTCTCGTTGTGGGCCCTACCTTTGTCTTCCAACTATTCTCACTGAGTGCAAAGAGATGCAGTTACCTGAGAGATGTTTTCCCCACAGTGTTGTACCACAGAGTTGAGCGATCCGTGCCACTTCCTCACCCCCACCCCCACCCCCACCCCCACCCCCCATAGGCCCTGGGAGTTTTCGAACACTTTTAATTTCATCCAGCGAAAGCACAGGGCCGTTGAAAGAGGGCTTCACCGCCATGTGGTTTCAGAGATTCGAGGTATGGCCCTTCCCACACACGCCCCCGCATGGTTGAGGTTTTCAGACGCTCCTCACCTCGTGATACAAGGTGTTCCTGGAAAAGTGGCTTCCGCCAAGTGCAGTTTGACAAAGGGTACGGCACTGCGGGCACAGGCCCTGCATAGTTTTGCCAACACTTGCGACTTACCCCAGACGACGTGTCTGCGGAATGATGGGTTCCCCGCAGTGTCGCACCGCAGAATGGAGTCTATGGCGCTCCGCGTGTAAGCCCCGCATAGGCTTTCCAAATTGTCTCACTTGGTGAGACCAGACGCTCCTGGAAAGAATTTTCTCACGACCGTGTGGTTTCAGAGAGTTGAGTTTATGGCACTTGCCTCATCGCCTTCTCCTAGGTTTTCAAACACTTGTAACAGCGAAAGCAGAATGTGCGTTGAAAGACGGCTCCACCACAGTGCAAGCAGGTGTTGTTTCCCAGCCTTGAGGATTTGACACTGTCCACAGAGGCCCCGCCTAGCTTTTCCAACACTTCCAACTTCGTGATGCGAGACGGTAGTCGAAAAGGGGTTTGTTTCTGCAAAGTGCAGTGCGACAGAGCCTATGGCCCTATCGGCACAGGCCCTCCAGAGTTTTTCACAAAGTCTAACTTAGTGAGATGACAGGTTTGTTGGAGGATGGTTTCCCCACAGGGTTCTTTCCCAGGCTGGAGTCTGTGGCACTATGTGCCTAGGCCCCGCGTTCGTATTCACACCCTTCGAAGTTAGCGAACCGTGATGCTGGTTGCGAGAGGCTCCCTCCCGCGTATTCTCTCACTGGGTCGAGCACGTGTCACTTTCCAGATGGTTCCTGCCTAGGTGTGCATACCATGCGAGATGGTAGCGGAAAGGTGGTTTCTGCGGAGTGCAGTTGGACAGAGTCTATTATGTACTACGGCACGGTCAACACTGGACCCATAGCGATTTTTCAAAGCCTTCTAACGCAACGAAATGAGGCGAGTCTTGAAAGATGGTTCCCCGCTGTTGTTTCGCAGAGGTGAGGATTCGGCACTTTTACCGTGTAGGCCCTGCCCACGTTTTAAAAGAGTTCGCAGCGAAACCTTGATAGACTTAGTTGGGAAGACTGTGAGACCCCAGTGCTGTTTCCAGAGGCGAGGGTATGGCACTTGCCGCATAAGCCCGCCATCCGTTTTCGACACAGCAGCCTCAGTGAGACAAGATGCTAGTGGAAAGATGGCTTGCCCAGGGCGTTTCGTGCGGTGGAGTGCCTGGCACCTTGGGTGTAGGTCGGCACGGGTTTTCCAACGTGTGGCTTACCGCAACTCGGTGTTAGTTCCTCAGCTGATTCCTGCACACTTTCGTTTCTCGGGGTTGAGTGCATGGCCGTGGCGTCGTGGGCCCCGCATGGGTTTTCAAGCGCTACGTAACCTTACTGACACGAGGTGCCCGTTGAAAGATGGTTTCGCCATCTTGTTCTTTGCCAAGAGGTGAGCGTACGGCACGTTGCGGGGCGGGGGGCACAGTCCTCGCACGGCTGTTCCAACACCTCTCACCTGGGGGAACCCAGACGTTAGCCGGGAAGATGGTTTCTCCACAGCGATCTTTCAGAGTCGGGTGTGTGCCACTTTGCCCCCAGGGTTGCCGGCATTGGGTTTCAGACGCTTCAAAGTGAGTGAAACAAGACGTTACTCGAAAGACGGTGATCCCACCGTGTTGTTCCTCGGAGGGGAGTATAGGGCACCTTATGCTTCGGCCCCGCAAGGATGTTCCAGCCCTCCTAAATGAGTGGAGACTCAGGGTAGTTGAACGACGGTTTCACCACTCTGCCGTTTCACAGAGTTGAGTAGCTGGCCCGCTCCGCATACGCCCTGCAGAGTAGAGTCTTCAAACGTATTCGGCAGAGCGAAACCAGACGGGACTTGAACCAGACGGCCTCCCCACAAGTGCTGTGTCACAGAGTTCAGTATGGGGCATGTTTCCCGCTAGGCCTCGCCATAGGTTTTCAGGCACTTTTAACTTACACGAGGTGACTGTGGAAAGATGGCTTCCCGACCGCGTCCGTTGTGTTGGGTACATGGCGCTTTCCATGGAGACCCTGCATTTCCTTTCCAGCATTTCTGACTTCCGGAAACAATGTCTGAGTTGAAAGACGGTCCCTCTCCCCCTTCCTCCTCCACCCTCTCCCCCCGTCCCCCCTCCCATACACACACACACACACACGCACACACACACACACACACAGTGTCGTCTCACAGAGTTGATTGACTCTACGGCACTTTCCTCAGGGGCCCCCGCATGGTTTTCAGACACGCGTCAGCCAAACCAGCTGTGAGTCGAAGGATGTGTAAGCAGCCGTGTTGCTTCCAAGAGTTGAGTACATGGCCCTTTCCGTGCAGCTGCCCCCACAGGTGCTCAAACACTTGTAACTGTGAAAGGAGACGTTAGATGAAAGACCGTCGCACTCCAAGGGTTGTCTCGCAGAGCTGAGGACAAGGCCCTTTCCGCATAGGGCCTGCGTTCGTTTTCAGACACTTCTAACCTAATGAAGCAAGTCGATCGTTGAAAGGTAGTTCCCCGGTGTCTCACAGAGTTGAGTATACGGCCCTTGCCGTGGAGCACCCGCAGGCATCTCAAACGCTCGTAACTTAGTGAACCAAGGTGCGAGTGGAAGGAGGATGGTCACCCCGCAGCGTCGATTCGCAGAGTTGAGCGTATGTGACCCTTTCCACCCTTTCCGCCCTGCCTGGTGTTTCACGAACCCTTCTGGGTTCGTGACGTCACAGACTAGTGACACGCTGGTGTCACCACCCTGGTGTGTCGCAGACTGCAGTAGATGGCGGCGCTTCCCTCCGAGTTCCTCGCACGCCTTCACAAACAGGACCAACTTGGTGAAACGAGAAGCTAGTTGAAACCATGGATTCCGCACCGTGTGGCTTGAGAGAGTTGAGTACGTGGCGCTTTCCCCATCGGCCCCGCGTCCGTTTTCAATCGCCTGTACCATCGTGAAACCAGATTTCAGTCAAAAGAGAGTTTCTCCACGATACTTGTTTCCACACGCTCGCGCGTATTGTGTCCCTTTCCCCACAGTTTTCCGCAGGTGTTTCCACACACGTCTAACGTAGTGAAACCTGATGATGTTCCTTGAAGGATGGCTTCACCACCCTGTTGTTCCGCAGAGTTCGGGCACAGGCCACTTTCCGTGTAGGCCCTGCGTAGGTTTCAGGCCACGTCTAGCTTTGGGAAACGAGATGTTAGGGGAAAGGTGCTCTCCACGAAGTGGTTCATGCAGTTGGCACAGAGGAACTCTCGTTGTGGGCCCTACCTTTGTCTTCCAACTATTCTCACTGAGTGCAAAGAGATGCAGTTACCTGAGAGATGTTTTCCCCACAGTGTTGTACCACAGAGTTGAGCGATCCGTGCCACTTCCTCACCCCCACCCCCACCCCCACCCCCACCCCCCATAGGCCCTGGGAGTTTTCGAACACTTTTAATTTCATCCAGCGAAAGCACAGGGCCGTTGAAAGAGGGCTTCACCGCCATGTGGTTTCAGAGATTCGAGGTATGGCCCTTCCCACACACGCCCCCGCATGGTTGAGGTTTTCAGACGCTCCTCACCTCGTGATACAAGGTGTTCCTGGAAAAGTGGCTTCCGCCAAGTGCAGTTTGACAAAGGGTACGGCACTGCGGGCACAGGCCCTGCATAGTTTTGCCAACACTTGCGACTTACCCCAGACGACGTGTCTGCGGAATGATGGGTTCCCCGCAGTGTCGCACCGCAGAATGGAGTCTATGGCGCTCCGCGTGTAAGCCCCGCATAGGCTTTCCAAATTGTCTCACTTGGTGAGACCAGACGCTCCTGGAAAGAATTTTCTCACGACCGTGTGGTTTCAGAGAGTTGAGTTTATGGCACTTGCCTCATCGCCTTCTCCTAGGTTTTCAAACACTTGTAACAGCGAAAGCAGAATGTGCGTTGAAAGACGGCTCCACCACAGTGCAAGCAGGTGTTGTTTCCCAGCCTTGAGGATTTGACACTCTGTCCACAGAGGCCCCGCCTAGCTTTTCCAACACTTCCAACTTCGTGATGCGAGACGGTAGTCGAAAAGGGGTTTGTTTCTGCAAAGTGCAGTGCGACAGAGCCTATGGCCCTATCGGCACAGGCCCTCCAGAGTTTTTCACAAAGTCTAACTTAGTGAGATGACAGGTTTGTTGGAGGATGGTTTCCCCACAGGGTTCTTTCCCAGGCTGGAGTCTGTGGCACTATGTGCCTAGGCCCCGCGTTCGTATTCACACCCTTCGAAGTTAGCGAACCGTGATGCTGGTTGCGAGAGGCTCCCTCCCGCGTATTCTCTCACTGGGTCGAGCACGTGTCACTTTCCAGATGGTTCCTGCCTGGGTGTGCATACCATGCGAGATGGTAGCGGAAAGGTGGTTTCTGCGGAGTGCAGTTGGACAGAGTCTATTATGTACTACGGCACGGTCAACACTGGACCCATAGCGATTTTTCAAAGCCTTCTAACGCAACGAAATGAGGCGAGTCTTGAAAGATGGTTCCCCGCTGTTGTTTCGCAGAGGTGAGGATTCGGCACTTTTACCGTGTAGGCCCTGCCCACGTTTTAAAAGAGTTCGCAGCGAAACCTTGATAGACTTAGTTGGGAAGACTGTGAGACCCCAGTGCTGTTTCCAGAGGCGAGGGTATGGCACTTGCCGCATAAGCCCGCCATCCGTTTTCGACACAGCAGCCTCAGTGAGACAAGATGCTAGTGGAAAGATGGCTTGCCCAGGGCGTTTCGTGCGGTGGAGTGCCTGGCACCTTGGGTGTAGGTCGGCACGGGTTTTCCAACGTGTGGCTTACCGCAACTCGGTGTTAGTTCCTCAGCTGATTCCTGCACACTTTCGTTTCTCGGGGTTGAGTGCATGGCCGTGGCGTCGTGGGCCCCGCATGGGTTTTCAAGCGCTACGTAACCTTACTGACACGAGGTGCCCGTTGAAAGATGGTTTCGCCATCTTGTTCTTTGCCAAGAGGTGAGCGTACGGCACGTTGCGGGGCGGGGGGCACAGTCCTCGCACGGCTGTTCCAACACCTCTCACCTGGGGGAACCCAGACGTTAGCCGGGAAGATGGTTTCTCCACAGCGATCTTTCAGAGTCGGGTGTGTGCCACTTTGCCCCCAGGGTTGCCGGCATTGGGTTTCAGACGCTTCAAAGTGAGTGAAACAAGACGTTACTCGAAAGACGGTGATCCCACCGTGTTGTTCCTCGGAGGGGAGTATAGGGCACCTTATGCTTCGGCCCCGCAAGGATGTTCCAGCCCTCCTAAATGAGTGGAGACTCAGGGTAGTTGAACGACGGTTTCACCACTCTGCCGTTTCACAGAGTTGAGTAGCTGGCCCGCTCCGCATACGCCCTGCAGAGTAGAGTCTTCAAACGTATTCGGCAGAGCGAAACCAGACGGGACTTGAACCAGACGGCCTCCCCACAAGTGCTGTGTCACAGAGTTCAGTATGGGGCATGTTTCCCGCTAGGCCTCGCCATAGGTTTTCAGGCACTTTTAACTTACACGAGGTGACTGTGGAAAGATGGCTTCCCGACCGCGTCCGTTGTGTTGGGTACATGGCGCTTTCCATGGAGACCCTGCATTTCCTTTCCAGCATTTCTGACTTCCGGAAACAATGTCTGAGTTGAAAGACGGTCCCTCTCCCCCTTCCTCCTCCACCCTCTCCCCCCGTCCCCCCTCCCATACACACACACACACACGCACACACACACACACACACAGTGTCGTCTCACAGAGTTGATTGACTCTACGGCACTTTCCTCAGGGGCCCCCGCATGGTTTTCAGACACGCGTCAGCCAAACCAGCTGTGAGTCGAAGGATGTGTAAGCAGCCGTGTTGCTTCCAAGAGTTGAGTACATGGCCCTTTCCGTGCAGCTGCCCCCACAGGTGCTCAAACACTTGTAACTGTGAAAGGAGACGTTAGATGAAAGACCGTCGCACTCCAAGGGTTGTCTCGCAGAGCTGAGGACAAGGCCCTTTCCGCATAGGGCCTGCGTTCGTTTTCAGACACTTCTAACCTAATGAAGCAAGTCGATCGTTGAAAGGTAGTTCCCCGGTGTCTCACAGAGTTGAGTATACGGCCCTTGCCGTGGAGCACCCGCAGGCATCTCAAACGCTCGTAACTTAGTGAACCAAGGTGCGAGTGGAAGGAGGATGGTCACCCCGCAGCGTCGATTCGCAGAGTTGAGCGTATGTGACCCTTTCCACCCTTTCCGCCCTGCCTGGTGTTTCACGAACCCTTCTGGGTTCGTGACGTCACAGACTAGTGACACGCTGGTGTCACCACCCTGGTGTGTCGCAGACTGCAGTAGATGGCGGCGCTTCCCTCCGAGTTCCTCGCACGCCTTCACAAACAGGACCAACTTGGTGAAACGAGAAGCTAGTTGAAACCATGGATTCCGCACCGTGTGGCTTGAGAGAGTTGAGTACGTGGCGCTTTCCCCATCGGCCCCGCGTCCGTTTTCAATCGCCTGTACCATCGTGAAACCAGATTTCAGTCAAAAGAGAGTTTCTCCACGATACTTGTTTCCACACGCTCGCGCGTATTGTGTCCCTTTCCCCACAGTTTTCCGCAGGTGTTTCCACACACGTCTAACGTAGTGAAACCTGATGATGTTCCTTGAAGGATGGCTTCACCACCCTGTTGTTCCGCAGAGTTCGGGCACAGGCCACTTTCCGTGTAGGCCCTGCGTAGGTTTCAGGCCACGTCTAGCTTTGGGAAACGAGATGTTAGGGGAAAGGTGCTCTCCACGAAGTGGTTCATGCAGTTGGCACAGAGGAACTCTCGTTGTGGGCCCTACCTTTGTCTTCCAACTATTCTCACTGAGTGCAAAGAGATGCAGTTACCTGAGAGATGTTTTCCCCACAGTGTTGTACCACAGAGTTGAGCGATCCGTGCCACTTCCTCACCCCCACCCCCACCCCCACCCCCACCCCCCATAGGCCCTGGGAGTTTTCGAACACTTTTAATTTCATCCAGCGAAAGCACAGGGCCGTTGAAAGAGGGCTTCACCGCCATGTGGTTTCAGAGATTCGAGGTATGGCCCTTCCCACACACGCCCCCGCATGGTTGAGGTTTTCAGACGCTCCTCACCTCGTGATACAAGGTGTTCCTGGAAAAGTGGCTTCCGCCAAGTGCAGTTTGACAAAGGGTACGGCACTGCGGGCACAGGCCCTGCATAGTTTTGCCAACACTTGCGACTTACCCCAGACGACGTGTCTGCGGAATGATGGGTTCCCCGCAGTGTCGCACCGCAGAATGGAGTCTATGGCGCTCCGCGTGTAAGCCCCGCATAGGCTTTCCAAATTGTCTCACTTGGTGAGACCAGACGCTCCTGGAAAGAATTTTCTCACGACCGTGTGGTTTCAGAGAGTTGAGTTTATGGCACTTGCCTCATCGCCTTCTCCTAGGTTTTCAAACACTTGTAACAGCGAAAGCAGAATGTGCGTTGAAAGACGGCTCCACCACAGTGCAAGCAGGTGTTGTTTCCCAGCCTTGAGGATTTGACACTGTCCACAGAGGCCCCGCCTAGCTTTTCCAACACTTCCAACTTCGTGATGCGAGACGGTAGTCGAAAAGGGGTTTGTTTCTGCAAAGTGCAGTGCGACAGAGCCTATGGCCCTATCGGCACAGGCCCTCCAGAGTTTTTCACAAAGTCTAACTTAGTGAGATGACAGGTTTGTTGGAGGATGGTTTCCCCACAGGGTTCTTTCCCAGGCTGGAGTCTGTGGCACTATGTGCCTAGGCCCCGCGTTCGTATTCACACCCTTCGAAGTTAGCGAACCGTGATGCTGGTTGCGAGAGGCTCCCTCCCGCGTATTCTCTCACTGGGTCGAGCACGTGTCACTTTCCAGATGGTTCCTGCCTGGGTGTGCATACCATGCGAGATGGTAGCGGAAAGGTGGTTTCTGCGGAGTGCAGTTGGACAGAGTCTATTATGTACTACGGCACGGTCAACACTGGACCCATAGCGATTTTTCAAAGCCTTCTAACGCAACGAAATGAGGCGAGTCTTGAAAGATGGTTCCCCGCTGTTGTTTCGCAGAGGTGAGGATTCGGCACTTTTACCGTGTAGGCCCTGCCCACGTTTTAAAAGAGTTCGCAGCGAAACCTTGATAGACTTAGTTGGGAAGACTGTGAGACCCCAGTGCTGTTTCCAGAGGCGAGGGTATGGCACTTGCCGCATAAGCCCGCCATCCGTTTTCGACACAGCAGCCTCAGTGAGACAAGATGCTAGTGGAAAGATGGCTTGCCCAGGGCGTTTCGTGCGGTGGAGTGCCTGGCACCTTGGGTGTAGGTCGGCACGGGTTTTCCAACGTGTGGCTTACCGCAACTCGGTGTTAGTTCCTCAGCTGATTCCTGCACACTTTCGTTTCTCGGGGTTGAGTGCATGGCCGTGGCGTCGTGGGCCCCGCATGGGTTTTCAAGCGCTACGTAACCTTACTGACACGAGGTGCCCGTTGAAAGATGGTTTCGCCATCTTGTTCTTTGCCAAGAGGTGAGCGTACGGCACGTTGCGGGGCGGGGGGCACAGTCCTCGCACGGCTGTTCCAACACCTCTCACCTGGGGGAACCCAGACGTTAGCCGGGAAGATGGTTTCTCCACAGCGATCTTTCAGAGTCGGGTGTGTGCCACTTTGCCCCCAGGGTTGCCGGCATTGGGTTTCAGACGCTTCAAAGTGAGTGAAACAAGACGTTACTCGAAAGACGGTGATCCCACCGTGTTGTTCCTCGGAGGGGAGTATAGGGCACCTTATGCTTCGGCCCCGCAAGGATGTTCCAGCCCTCCTAAATGAGTGGAGACTCAGGGTAGTTGAACGACGGTTTCACCACTCTGCCGTTTCACAGAGTTGAGTAGCTGGCCCGCTCCGCATACGCCCTGCAGAGTAGAGTCTTCAAACGTATTCGGCAGAGCGAAACCAGACGGGACTTGAACCAGACGGCCTCCCCACAAGTGCTGTGTCACAGAGTTCAGTATGGGGCATGTTTCCCGCTAGGCCTCGCCATAGGTTTTCAGGCACTTTTAACTTACACGAGGTGACTGTGGAAAGATGGCTTCCCGACCGCGTCCGTTGTGTTGGGTACATGGCGCTTTCCATGGAGACCCTGCATTTCCTTTCCAGCATTTCTGACTTCCGGAAACAATGTCTGAGTTGAAAGACGGTCCCTCTCCCCCTTCCTCCTCCACCCTCTCCCCCCGTCCCCCCTCCCATACACACACACACACACACGCACACACACACACACACACAGTGTCGTCTCACAGAGTTGATTGACTCTACGGCACTTTCCTCAGGGGCCCCCGCATGGTTTTCAGACACGCGTCAGCCAAACCAGCTGTGAGTCGAAGGATGTGTAAGCAGCCGTGTTGCTTCCAAGAGTTGAGTACATGGCCCTTTCCGTGCAGCTGCCCCCACAGGTGCTCAAACACTTGTAACTGTGAAAGGAGACGTTAGATGAAAGACCGTCGCACTCCAAGGGTTGTCTCGCAGAGCTGAGGACAAGGCCCTTTCCGCATAGGGCCTGCGTTCGTTTTCAGACACTTCTAACCTAATGAAGCAAGTCGATCGTTGAAAGGTAGTTCCCCGGTGTCTCACAGAGTTGAGTATACGGCCCTTGCCGTGGAGCACCCGCAGGCATCTCAAACGCTCGTAACTTAGTGAACCAAGGTGCGAGTGGAAGGAGGATGGTCACCCCGCAGCGTCGATTCGCAGAGTTGAGCGTATGTGACCCTTTCCACCCTTTCCGCCCTGCCTGGTGTTTCACGAACCCTTCTGGGTTCGTGACGTCACAGACTAGTGACACGCTGGTGTCACCACCCTGGTGTGTCGCAGACTGCAGTAGATGGCGGCGCTTCCCTCCGAGTTCCTCGCACGCCTTCACAAACAGGACCAACTTGGTGAAACGAGAAGCTAGTTGAAACCATGGATTCCGCACCGTGTGGCTTGAGAGAGTTGAGTACGTGGCGCTTTCCCCATCGGCCCCGCGTCCGTTTTCAATCGCCTGTACCATCGTGAAACCAGATTTCAGTCAAAAGAGAGTTTCTCCACGATACTTGTTTCCACACGCTCGCGCGTATTGTGTCCCTTTCCCCACAGTTTTCCGCAGGTGTTTCCACACACGTCTAACGTAGTGAAACCTGATGATGTTCCTTGAAGGATGGCTTCACCACCCTGTTGTTCCGCAGAGTTCGGGCACAGGCCACTTTCCGTGTAGGCCCTGCGTAGGTTTCAGGCCACGTCTAGCTTTGGGAAACGAGATGTTAGGGGAAAGGTGCTCTCCACGAAGTGGTTCATGCAGTTGGCACAGAGGAACTCTCGTTGTGGGCCCTACCTTTGTCTTCCAACTATTCTCACTGAGTGCAAAGAGATGCAGTTACCTGAGAGATGTTTTCCCCACAGTGTTGTACCACAGAGTTGAGCGATCCGTGCCACTTCCTCACCCCCACCCCCACCCCCACCCCCACCCCCACCCCCCATAGGCCCTGGGAGTTTTCGAACACTTTTAATTTCATCCAGCGAAAGCACAGGGCCGTTGAAAGAGGGCTTCACCGCCATGTGGTTTCAGAGATTCGAGGTATGGCCCTTCCCACACACGCCCCCGCATGGTTGAGGTTTTCAGACGCTCCTCACCTCGTGATACAAGGTGTTCCTGGAAAAGTGGCTTCCGCCAAGTGCA
Organism: Panthera onca; assembly: GCF_046562875.1. Lineage (NCBI taxonomy): Eukaryota > Metazoa > Chordata > Mammalia > Carnivora > Felidae > Panthera > Panthera onca. The sequence goes on from NC_138351.1 coordinate 273,514, forward strand.
GTTTGACAAAGGGTACGGCACTGCGGGCACAGGCCCTGCATAGTTTTGCCAACACTTGCGACTTACCCCAGACGACGTGTCTGCGGAATGATGGGTTCCCCGCAGTGTCGCACCGCAGAATGGAGTCTATGGCGCTCCGCGTGTAAGCCCCGCATAGGCTTTCCAAATTGTCTCACTTGGTGAGACCAGACGCTCCTGGAAAGAATTTTCTCACGACCGTGTGGTTTCAGAGAGTTGAGTTTATGGCACTTGCCTCATCGCCTTCTCCTAGGTTTTCAAACACTTGTAACAGCGAAAGCAGAATGTGCGTTGAAAGACGGCTCCACCACAGTGCAAGCAGGTGTTGTTTCCCAGCCTTGAGGATTTGACACTGTCCACAGAGGCCCCGCCTAGCTTTTCCAACACTTCCAACTTCGTGATGCGAGACGGTAGTCGAAAAGGGGTTTGTTTCTGCAAAGTGCAGTGCGACAGAGCCTATGGCCCTATCGGCACAGGCCCTCCAGAGTTTTTCACAAAGTCTAACTTAGTGAGATGACAGGTTTGTTGGAGGATGGTTTCCCCACAGGGTTCTTTCCCAGGCTGGAGTCTGTGGCACTATGTGCCTAGGCCCCGCGTTCGTATTCACACCCTTCGAAGTTAGCGAACCGTGATGCTGGTTGCGAGAGGCTCCCTCCCGCGTATTCTCTCACTGGGTCGAGCACGTGTCACTTTCCAGATGGTTCCTGCCTAGGTGTGCATACCATGCGAGATGGTAGCGGAAAGGTGGTTTCTGCGGAGTGCAGTTGGACAGAGTCTATTATGTACTACGGCACGGTCAACACTGGACCCATAGCGATTTTTCAAAGCCTTCTAACGCAACGAAATGAGGCGAGTCTTGAAAGATGGTTCCCCGCTGTTGTTTCGCAGAGGTGAGGATTCGGCACTTTTACCGTGTAGGCCCTGCCCACGTTTTAAAAGAGTTCGCAGCGAAACCTTGATAGACTTAGTTGGGAAGACTGTGAGACCCCAGTGCTGTTTCCAGAGGCGAGGGTATGGCACTTGCCGCATAAGCCCGCCATCCGTTTTCGACACAGCAGCCTCAGTGAGACAAGATGCTAGTGGAAAGATGGCTTGCCCAGGGCGTTTCGTGCGGTGGAGTGCCTGGCACCTTGGGTGTAGGTCGGCACGGGTTTTCCAACGTGTGGCTTACCGCAACTCGGTGTTAGTTCCTCAGCTGATTCCTGCACACTTTCGTTTCTCGGGGTTGAGTGCATGGCCGTGGCGTCGTGGGCCCCGCATGGGTTTTCAAGCGCTACGTAACCTTACTGACACGAGGTGCCCGTTGAAAGATGGTTTCGCCATCTTGTTCTTTGCCAAGAGGTGAGCGTACGGCACGTTGCGGGGCGGGGGGCACAGTCCTCGCACGGCTGTTCCAACACCTCTCACCTGGGGGAACCCAGACGTTAGCCGGGAAGATGGTTTCTCCACAGCGATCTTTCAGAGTCGGGTGTGTGCCACTTTGCCCCCAGGGTTGCCGGCATTGGGTTTCAGACGCTTCAAAGTGAGTGAAACAAGACGTTACTCGAAAGACGGTGATCCCACCGTGTTGTTCCTCGGAGGGGAGTATAGGGCACCTTATGCTTCGGCCCCGCAAGGATGTTCCAGCCCTCCTAAATGAGTGGAGACTCAGGGTAGTTGAACGACGGTTTCACCACTCTGCCGTTTCACAGAGTTGAGTAGCTGGCCCGCTCCGCATACGCCCTGCAGAGTAGAGTCTTCAAACGTATTCGGCAGAGCGAAACCAGACGGGACTTGAACCAGACGGCCTCCCCACAAGTGCTGTGTCACAGAGTTCAGTATGGGGCATGTTTCCCGCTAGGCCTCGCCATAGGTTTTCAGGCACTTTTAACTTACACGAGGTGACTGTGGAAAGATGGCTTCCCGACCGCGTCCGTTGTGTTGGGTACATGGCGCTTTCCATGGAGACCCTGCATTTCCTTTCCAGCATTTCTGACTTCCGGAAACAATGTCTGAGTTGAAAGACGGTCCCTCTCCCCCTTCCTCCTCCACCCTCTCCCCCCGTCCCCCCTCCCATACACACACACACACACACGCACACACACACACACACACAGTGTCGTCTCACAGAGTTGATTGACTCTACGGCACTTTCCTCAGGGGCCCCCGCATGGTTTTCAGACACGCGTCAGCCAAACCAGCTGTGAGTCGAAGGATGTGTAAGCAGCCGTGTTGCTTCCAAGAGTTGAGTACATGGCCCTTTCCGTGCAGCTGCCCCCACAGGTGCTCAAACACTTGTAACTGTGAAAGGAGACGTTAGATGAAAGACCGTCGCACTCCAAGGGTTGTCTCGCAGAGCTGAGGACAAGGCCCTTTCCGCATAGGGCCTGCGTTCGTTTTCAGACACTTCTAACCTAATGAAGCAAGTCGATCGTTGAAAGGTAGTTCCCCGGTGTCTCACAGAGTTGAGTATACGGCCCTTGCCGTGGAGCACCCGCAGGCATCTCAAACGCTCGTAACTTAGTGAACCAAGGTGCGAGTGGAAGGAGGATGGTCACCCCGCAGCGTCGATTCGCAGAGTTGAGCGTATGTGACCCTTTCCACCCTTTCCGCCCTGCCTGGTGTTTCACGAACCCTTCTGGGTTCGTGACGTCACAGACTAGTGACACGCTGGTGTCACCACCCTGGTGTGTCGCAGACTGCAGTAGATGGCGGCGCTTCCCTCCGAGTTCCTCGCACGCCTTCACAAACAGGACCAACTTGGTGAAACGAGAAGCTAGTTGAAACCATGGATTCCGCACCGTGTGGCTTGAGAGAGTTGAGTACGTGGCGCTTTCCCCATCGGCCCCGCGTCCGTTTTCAATCGCCTGTACCATCGTGAAACCAGATTTCAGTCAAAAGAGAGTTTCTCCACGATACTTGTTTCCACACGCTCGCGCGTATTGTGTCCCTTTCCCCACAGTTTTCCGCAGGTGTTTCCACACACGTCTAACGTAGTGAAACCTGATGATGTTCCTTGAAGGATGGCTTCACCACCCTGTTGTTCCGCAGAGTTCGGGCACAGGCCACTTTCCGTGTAGGCCCTGCGTAGGTTTCAGGCCACGTCTAGCTTTGGGAAACGAGATGTTAGGGGAAAGGTGCTCTCCACGAAGTGGTTCATGCAGTTGGCACAGAGGAACTCTCGTTGTGGGCCCTACCTTTGTCTTCCAACTATTCTCACTGAGTGCAAAGAGATGCAGTTACCTGAGAGATGTTTTCCCCACAGTGTTGTACCACAGAGTTGAGCGATCCGTGCCACTTCCTCACCCCCACCCCCACCCCCACCCCCACCCCCCATAGGCCCTGGGAGTTTTCGAACACTTTTAATTTCATCCAGCGAAAGCACAGGGCCGTTGAAAGAGGGCTTCACCGCCATGTGGTTTCAGAGATTCGAGGTATGGCCCTTCCCACACACGCCCCCGCATGGTTGAGGTTTTCAGACGCTCCTCACCTCGTGATACAAGGTGTTCCTGGAAAAGTGGCTTCCGCCAAGTGCAGTTTGACAAAGGGTACGGCACTGCGGGCACAGGCCCTGCATAGTTTTGCCAACACTTGCGACTTACCCCAGACGACGTGTCTGCGGAATGATGGGTTCCCCGCAGTGTCGCACCGCAGAATGGAGTCTATGGCGCTCCGCGTGTAAGCCCCGCATAGGCTTTCCAAATTGTCTCACTTGGTGAGACCAGACGCTCCTGGAAAGAATTTTCTCACGACCGTGTGGTTTCAGAGAGTTGAGTTTATGGCACTTGCCTCATCGCCTTCTCCTAGGTTTTCAAACACTTGTAACAGCGAAAGCAGAATGTGCGTTGAAAGACGGCTCCACCACAGTGCAAGCAGGTGTTGTTTCCCAGCCTTGAGGATTTGACACTGTCCACAGAGGCCCCGCCTAGCTTTTCCAACACTTCCAACTTCGTGATGCGAGACGGTAGTCGAAAAGGGGTTTGTTTCTGCAAAGTGCAGTGCGACAGAGCCTATGGCCCTATCGGCACAGGCCCTCCAGAGTTTTTCACAAAGTCTAACTTAGTGAGATGACAGGTTTGTTGGAGGATGGTTTCCCCACAGGGTTCTTTCCCAGGCTGGAGTCTGTGGCACTATGTGCCTAGGCCCCGCGTTCGTATTCACACCCTTCGAAGTTAGCGAACCGTGATGCTGGTTGCGAGAGGCTCCCTCCCGCGTATTCTCTCACTGGGTCGAGCACGTGTCACTTTCCAGATGGTTCCTGCCTGGGTGTGCATACCATGCGAGATGGTAGCGGAAAGGTGGTTTCTGCGGAGTGCAGTTGGACAGAGTCTATTATGTACTACGGCACGGTCAACACTGGACCCATAGCGATTTTTCAAAGCCTTCTAACGCAACGAAATGAGGCGAGTCTTGAAAGATGGTTCCCCGCTGTTGTTTCGCAGAGGTGAGGATTCGGCACTTTTACCGTGTAGGCCCTGCCCACGTTTTAAAAGAGTTCGCAGCGAAACCTTGATAGACTTAGTTGGGAAGACTGTGAGACCCCAGTGCTGTTTCCAGAGGCGAGGGTATGGCACTTGCCGCATAAGCCCGCCATCCGTTTTCGACACAGCAGCCTCAGTGAGACAAGATGCTAGTGGAAAGATGGCTTGCCCAGGGCGTTTCGTGCGGTGGAGTGCCTGGCACCTTGGGTGTAGGTCGGCACGGGTTTTCCAACGTGTGGCTTACCGCAACTCGGTGTTAGTTCCTCAGCTGATTCCTGCACACTTTCGTTTCTCGGGGTTGAGTGCATGGCCGTGGCGTCGTGGGCCCCGCATGGGTTTTCAAGCGCTACGTAACCTTACTGACACGAGGTGCCCGTTGAAAGATGGTTTCGCCATCTTGTTCTTTGCCAAGAGGTGAGCGTACGGCACGTTGCGGGGCGGGGGGCACAGTCCTCGCACGGCTGTTCCAACACCTCTCACCTGGGGGAACCCAGACGTTAGCCGGGAAGATGGTTTCTCCACAGCGATCTTTCAGAGTCGGGTGTGTGCCACTTTGCCCCCAGGGTTGCCGGCATTGGGTTTCAGACGCTTCAAAGTGAGTGAAACAAGACGTTACTCGAAAGACGGTGATCCCACCGTGTTGTTCCTCGGAGGGGAGTATAGGGCACCTTATGCTTCGGCCCCGCAAGGATGTTCCAGCCCTCCTAAATGAGTGGAGACTCAGGGTAGTTGAACGACGGTTTCACCACTCTGCCGTTTCACAGAGTTGAGTAGCTGGCCCGCTCCGCATACGCCCTGCAGAGTAGAGTCTTCAAACGTATTCGGCAGAGCGAAACCAGACGGGACTTGAACCAGACGGCCTCCCCACAAGTGCTGTGTCACAGAGTTCAGTATGGGGCATGTTTCCCGCTAGGCCTCGCCATAGGTTTTCAGGCACTTTTAACTTACACGAGGTGACTGTGGAAAGATGGCTTCCCGACCGCGTCCGTTGTGTTGGGTACATGGCGCTTTCCATGGAGACCCTGCATTTCCTTTCCAGCATTTCTGACTTCCGGAAACAATGTCTGAGTTGAAAGACGGTCCCTCTCCCCCTTCCTCCTCCACCCTCTCCCCCCGTCCCCCCTCCCATACACACACACACACACACGCACACACACACACACACACAGTGTCGTCTCACAGAGTTGATTGACTCTACGGCACTTTCCTCAGGGGCCCCCGCATGGTTTTCAGACACGCGTCAGCCAAACCAGCTGTGAGTCGAAGGATGTGTAAGCAGCCGTGTTGCTTCCAAGAGTTGAGTACATGGCCCTTTCCGTGCAGCTGCCCCCACAGGTGCTCAAACACTTGTAACTGTGAAAGGAGACGTTAGATGAAAGACCGTCGCACTCCAAGGGTTGTCTCGCAGAGCTGAGGACAAGGCCCTTTCCGCATAGGGCCTGCGTTCGTTTTCAGACACTTCTAACCTAATGAAGCAAGTCGATCGTTGAAAGGTAGTTCCCCGGTGTCTCACAGAGTTGAGTATACGGCCCTTGCCGTGGAGCACCCGCAGGCATCTCAAACGCTCGTAACTTAGTGAACCAAGGTGCGAGTGGAAGGAGGATGGTCACCCCGCAGCGTCGATTCGCAGAGTTGAGCGTATGTGACCCTTTCCACCCTTTCCGCCCTGCCTGGTGTTTCACGAACCCTTCTGGGTTCGTGACGTCACAGACTAGTGACACGCTGGTGTCACCACCCTGGTGTGTCGCAGACTGCAGTAGATGGCGGCGCTTCCCTCCGAGTTCCTCGCACGCCTTCACAAACAGGACCAACTTGGTGAAACGAGAAGCTAGTTGAAACCATGGATTCCGCACCGTGTGGCTTGAGAGAGTTGAGTACGTGGCGCTTTCCCCATCGGCCCCGCGTCCGTTTTCAATCGCCTGTACCATCGTGAAACCAGATTTCATTCAAAAGAGAGTTTCTCCACGATACTTGTTTCCACACGCTCGCGCGTATTGTGTCCCTTTCCCCACAGTTTTCCGCAGGTGTTTCCACACACGTCTAACGTAGTGAAACCTGATGATGTTCCTTGAAGGATGGCTTCACCACCCTGTTGTTCCGCAGAGTTCGGGCACAGGCCACTTTCCGTGTAGGCCCTGCGTAGGTTTCAGGCCACGTCTAGCTTTGGGAAACGAGATGTTAGGGGAAAGGTGCTCTCCACGAAGTGGTTCATGCAGTTGGCACAGAGGAACTCTCGTTGTGGGCCCTACCTTTGTCTTCCAACTATTCTCACTGAGTGCAAAGAGATGCAGTTACCTGAGAGATGTTTTCCCCACAGTGTTGTACCACAGAGTTGAGCGATCCGTGCCACTTCCTCACCCCCACCCCCACCCCCACCCCCACCCCCCATAGGCCCTGGGAGTTTTCGAACACTTTTAATTTCATCCAGCGAAAGCACAGGGCCGTTGAAAGAGGGCTTCACCGCCATGTGGTTTCAGAGATTCGAGGTATGGCCCTTCCCACACACGCCCCCGCATGGTTGAGGTTTTCAGACGCTCCTCACCTCGTGATACAAGGTGTTCCTGGAAAAGTGGCTTCCGCCAAGTGCAGTTTGACAAAGGGTACGGCACTGCGGGCACAGGCCCTGCATAGTTTTGCCAACACTTGCGACTTACCCCAGACGACGTGTCTGCGGAATGATGGGTTCCCCGCAGTGTCGCACCGCAGAATGGAGTCTATGGCGCTCCGCGTGTAAGCCCCGCATAGGCTTTCCAAATTGTCTCACTTGGTGAGACCAGACGCTCCTGGAAAGAATTTTCTCACGACCGTGTGGTTTCAGAGAGTTGAGTTTATGGCACTTGCCTCATCGCCTTCTCCTAGGTTTTCAAACACTTGTAACAGCGAAAGCAGAATGTGCGTTGAAAGACGGCTCCACCACAGTGCAAGCAGGTGTTGTTTCCCAGCCTTGAGGATTTGACACTGTCCACAGAGGCCCCGCCTAGCTTTTCCAACACTTCCAACTTCGTGATGCGAGACGGTAGTCGAAAAGGGGTTTGTTTCTGCAAAGTGCAGTGCGACAGAGCCTATGGCCCTATCGGCACAGGCCCTCCAGAGTTTTTCACAAAGTCTAACTTAGTGAGATGACAGGTTTGTTGGAGGATGGTTTCCCCACAGGGTTCTTTCCCAGGCTGGAGTCTGTGGCACTATGTGCCTAGGCCCCGCGTTCGTATTCACACCCTTCGAAGTTAGCGAACCGTGATGCTGGTTGCGAGAGGCTCCCTCCCGCGTATTCTCTCACTGGGTCGAGCACGTGTCACTTTCCAGATGGTTCCTGCCTAGGTGTGCATACCATGCGAGATGGTAGCGGAAAGGTGGTTTCTGCGGAGTGCAGTTGGACAGAGTCTATTATGTACTACGGCACGGTCAACACTGGACCCATAGCGATTTTTCAAAGCCTTCTAACGCAACGAAATGAGGCGAGTCTTGAAAGATGGTTCCCCGCTGTTGTTTCGCAGAGGTGAGGATTCGGCACTTTTACCGTGTAGGCCCTGCCCACGTTTTAAAAGAGTTCGCAGCGAAACCTTGATAGACTTAGTTGGGAAGACTGTGAGACCCCAGTGCTGTTTCCAGAGGCGAGGGTATGGCACTTGCCGCATAAGCCCGCCATCCGTTTTCGACACAGCAGCCTCAGTGAGACAAGATGCTAGTGGAAAGATGGCTTGCCCAGGGCGTTTCGTGCGGTGGAGTGCCTGGCACCTTGGGTGTAGGTCGGCACGGGTTTTCCAACGTGTGGCTTACCGCAACTCGGTGTTAGTTCCTCAGCTGATTCCTGCACACTTTCGTTTCTCGGGGTTGAGTGCATGGCCGTGGCGTCGTGGGCCCCGCATGGGTTTTCAAGCGCTACGTAACCTTACTGACACGAGGTGCCCGTTGAAAGATGGTTTCGCCATCTTGTTCTTTGCCAAGAGGTGAGCGTACGGCACGTTGCGGGGCGGGGGGCACAGTCCTCGCACGGCTGTTCCAACACCTCTCACCTGGGGGAACCCAGACGTTAGCCGGGAAGATGGTTTCTCCACAGCGATCTTTCAGAGTCGGGTGTGTGCCACTTTGCCCCCAGGGTTGCCGGCATTGGGTTTCAGACGCTTCAAAGTGAGTGAAACAAGACGTTACTCGAAAGACGGTGATCCCACCGTGTTGTTCCTCGGAGGGGAGTATAGGGCACCTTATGCTTCGGCCCCGCAAGGATGTTCCAGCCCTCCTAAATGAGTGGAGACTCAGGGTAGTTGAACGACGGTTTCACCACTCTGCCGTTTCACAGAGTTGAGTAGCTGGCCCGCTCCGCATACGCCCTGCAGAGTAGAGTCTTCAAACGTATTCGGCAGAGCGAAACCAGACGGGACTTGAACCAGACGGCCTCCCCACAAGTGCTGTGTCACAGAGTTCAGTATGGGGCATGTTTCCCGCTAGGCCTCGCCATAGGTTTTCAGGCACTTTTAACTTACACGAGGTGACTGTGGAAAGATGGCTTCCCGACCGCGTCCGTTGTGTTGGGTACATGGCGCTTTCCATGGAGACCCTGCATTTCCTTTCCAGCATTTCTGACTTCCGGAAACAATGTCTGAGTTGAAAGACGGTCCCTCTCCCCCTTCCTCCTCCACCCTCTCCCCCCGTCCCCCCTCCCATACACACACACACACACACGCACACACACACACACACACAGTGTCGTCTCACAGAGTTGATTGACTCTACGGCACTTTCCTCAGGGGCCCCCGCATGGTTTTCAGACACGCGTCAGCCAAACCAGCTGTGAGTCGAAGGATGTGTAAGCAGCCGTGTTGCTTCCAAGAGTTGAGTACATGGCCCTTTCCGTGCAGCTGCCCCCACAGGTGCTCAAACACTTGTAACTGTGAAAGGAGACGTTAGATGAAAGACCGTCGCACTCCAAGGGTTGTCTCGCAGAGCTGAGGACAAGGCCCTTTCCGCATAGGGCCTGCGTTCGTTTTCAGACACTTCTAACCTAATGAAGCAAGTCGATCGTTGAAAGGTAGTTCCCCGGTGTCTCACAGAGTTGAGTATACGGCCCTTGCCGTGGAGCACCCGCAGGCATCTCAAACGCTCGTAACTTAGTGAACCAAGGTGCGAGTGGAAGGAGGATGGTCACCCCGCAGCGTCGATTCGCAGAGTTGAGCGTATGTGACCCTTTCCACCCTTTCCGCCCTGCCTGGTGTTTCACGAACCCTTCTGGGTTCGTGACGTCACAGACTAGTGACACGCTGGTGTCACCACCCTGGTGTGTCGCAGACTGCAGTAGATGGCGGCGCTTCCCTCCGAGTTCCTCGCACGCCTTCACAAACAGGACCAACTTGGTGAAACGAGAAGCTAGTTGAAACCATGGATTCCGCACCGTGTGGCTTGAGAGAGTTGAGTACGTGGCGCTTTCCCCATCGGCCCCGCGTCCGTTTTCAATCGCCTGTACCATCGTGAAACCAGATTTCAGTCAAAAGAGAGTTTCTCCACGATACTTGTTTCCACACGCTCGCGCGTATTGTGTCCCTTTCCCCACAGTTTTCCGCAGGTGTTTCCACACACGTCTAACGTAGTGAAACCTGATGATGTTCCTTGAAGGATGGCTTCACCACCCTGTTGTTCCGCAGAGTTCGGGCACAGGCCACTTTCCGTGTAGGCCCTGCGTAGGTTTCAGGCCACGTCTAGCTTTGGGAAACGAGATGTTAGGGGAAAGGTGCTCTCCACGAAGTGGTTCATGCAGTTGGCACAGAGGAACTCTCGTTGTGGGCCCTACCTTTGTCTTCCAACTATTCTCACTGAGTGCAAAGAGATGCAGTTACCTGAGAGATGTTTTCCCCACAGTGTTGTACCACAGAGTTGAGCGATCCGTGCCACTTCCTCACCCCCACCCCCACCCCCACCCCCACCCCCCATAGGCCCTGGGAGTTTTCGAACACTTTTAATTTCATCCAGCGAAAGCACAGGGCCGTTGAAAGAGGGCTTCACCGCCATGTGGTTTCAGAGATTCGAGGTATGGCCCTTCCCACACACGCCCCCGCATGGTTGAGGTTTTCAGACGCTCCTCACCTCGTGATACAAGGTGTTCCTGGAAAAGTGGCTTCCGCCAAGTGCAGTTTGACAAAGGGTACGGCACTGCGGGCACAGGCCCTGCATAGTTTTGCCAACACTTGCGACTTACCCCAGACGACGTGTCTGCGGAATGATGGGTTCCCCGCAGTGTCGCACCGCAGAATGGAGTCTATGGCGCTCCGCGTGTAAGCCCCGCATAGGCTTTCCAAATTGTCTCACTTGGTGAGACCAGACGCTCCTGGAAAGAATTTTCTCACGACCGTGTGGTTTCAGAGAGTTGAGTTTATGGCACTTGCCTCATCGCCTTCTCCTAGGTTTTCAAACACTTGTAACAGCGAAAGCAGAATGTGCGTTGAAAGACGGCTCCACCACAGTGCAAGCAGGTGTTGTTTCCCAGCCTTGAGGATTTGACACTGTCCACAGAGGCCCCGCCTAGCTTTTCCAACACTTCCAACTTCGTGATGCGAGACGGTAGTCGAAAAGGGGTTTGTTTCTGCAAAGTGCAGTGCGACAGAGCCTATGGCCCTATCGGCACAGGCCCTCCAGAGTTTTTCACAAAGTCTAACTTAGTGAGATGACAGGTTTGTTGGAGGATGGTTTCCCCACAGGGTTCTTTCCCAGGCTGGAGTCTGTGGCACTATGTGCCTAGGCCCCGCGTTCGTATTCACACCCTTCGAAGTTAGCGAACCGTGATGCTGGTTGCGAGAGGCTCCCTCCCGCGTATTCTCTCACTGGGTCGAGCACGTGTCACTTTCCAGATGGTTCCTGCCTGGGTGTGCATACCATGCGAGATGGTAGCGGAAAGGTGGTTTCTGCGGAGTGCAGTTGGACAGAGTCTATTATGTACTACGGCACGGTCAACACTGGACCCATAGCGATTTTTCAAAGCCTTCTAACGCAACGAAATGAGGCGAGTCTTGAAAGATGGTTCCCCGCTGTTGTTTCGCAGAGGTGAGGATTCGGCACTTTTACCGTGTAGGCCCTGCCCACGTTTTAAAAGAGTTCGCAGCGAAACCTTGATAGACTTAGTTGGGAAGACTGTGAGACCCCAGTGCTGTTTCCAGAGGCGAGGGTATGGCACTTGCCGCATAAGCCCGCCATCCGTTTTCGACACAGCAGCCTCAGTGAGACAAGATGCTAGTGGAAAGATGGCTTGCCCAGGGCGTTTCGTGCGGTGGAGTGCCTGGCACCTTGGGTGTAGGTCGGCACGGGTTTTCCAACGTGTGGCTTACCGCAACTCGGTGTTAGTTCCTCAGCTGATTCCTGCACACTTTCGTTTCTCGGGGTTGAGTGCATGGCCGTGGCGTCGTGGGCCCCGCATGGGTTTTCAAGCGCTACGTAACCTTACTGACACGAGGTGCCCGTTGAAAGATGGTTTCGCCATCTTGTTCTTTGCCAAGAGGTGAGCGTACGGCACGTTGCGGGGCGGGGGGCACAGTCCTCGCACGGCTGTTCCAACACCTCTCACCTGGGGGAACCCAGACGTTAGCCGGGAAGATGGTTTCTCCACAGCGATCTTTCAGAGTCGGGTGTGTGCCACTTTGCCCCCAGGGTTGCCGGCATTGGGTTTCAGACGCTTCAAAGTGAGTGAAACAAGACGTTACTCGAAAGACGGTGATCCCACCGTGTTGTTCCTCGGAGGGGAGTATAGGGCACCTTATGCTTCGGCCCCGCAAGGATGTTCCAGCCCTCCTAAATGAGTGGAGACTCAGGGTAGTTGAACGACGGTTTCACCACTCTGCCGTTTCACAGAGTTGAGTAGCTGGCCCGCTCCGCATACGCCCTGCAGAGTAGAGTCTTCAAACGTATTCGGCAGAGCGAAACCAGACGGGACTTGAACCAGACGGCCTCCCCACAAGTGCTGTGTCACAGAGTTCAGTATGGGGCATGTTTCCCGCTAGGCCTCGCCATAGGTTTTCAGGCACTTTTAACTTACACGAGGTGACTGTGGAAAGATGGCTTCCCGACCGCGTCCGTTGTGTTGGGTACATGGCGCTTTCCATGGAGACCCTGCATTTCCTTTCCAGCATTTCTGACTTCCGGAAACAATGTCTGAGTTGAAAGACGGTCCCTCTCCCCCTTCCTCCTCCACCCTCTCCCCCCGTCCCCCCTCCCATACACACACACACACACACACACACACACAGTGTCGTCTCACAGAGTTGATTGACTCTACGGCACTTTCCTCAGGGGCCCCCGCATGGTTTTCAGACACGCGTCAGCCAAACCAGCTGTGAGTCGAAGGATGTGTAAGCAGCCGTGTTGCTTCCAAGAGTTGAGTACATGGCCCTTTCCGTGCAGCTGCCCCCACAGGTGCTCAAACACTTGTAACTGTGAAAGGAGACGTTAGATGAAAGACCGTCGCACTCCAAGGGTTGTCTCGCAGAGCTGAGGACAAGGCCCTTTCCGCATAGGGCCTGCGTTCGTTTTCAGACACTTCTAACCTAATGAAGCAAGTCGATCGTTGAAAGGTAGTTCCCCGGTGTCTCACAGAGTTGAGTATACGGCCCTTGCCGTGGAGCACCCGCAGGCATCTCAAACGCTCGTAACTTAGTGAACCAAGGTGCGAGTGGAAGGAGGATGGTCACCCCGCAGCGTCGATTCGCAGAGTTGAGCGTATGTGACCCTTTCCACCCTTTCCGCCCTGCCTGGTGTTTCACGAACCCTTCTGGGTTCGTGACGTCACAGACTAGTGACACGCTGGTGTCACCACCCTGGTGTGTCGCAGACTGCAGTAGATGGCGGCGCTTCCCTCCGAGTTCCTCGCACGCCTTCACAAACAGGACCAACTTGGTGAAACGAGAAGCTAGTTGAAACCATGGATTCCGCACCGTGTGGCTTGAGAGAGTTGAGTACGTGGCGCTTTCCCCATCGGCCCCGCGTCCGTTTTCAATCGCCTGTACCATCGTGAAACCAGATTTCAGTCAAAAGAGAGTTTCTCCACGATACTTGTTTCCACACGCTCGCGCGTATTGTGTCCCTTTCCCCACAGTTTTCCGCAGGTGTTTCCACACACGTCTAACGTAGTGAAACCTGATGATGTTCCTTGAAGGATGGCTTCACCACCCTGTTGTTCCGCAGAGTTCGGGCACAGGCCACTTTCCGTGTAGGCCCTGCGTAGGTTTCAGGCCACGTCTAGCTTTGGGAAACGAGATGTTAGGGGAAAGGTGCTCTCCACGAAGTGGTTCATGCAGTTGGCACAGAGGAACTCTCGTTGTGGGCCCTACCTTTGTCTTCCAACTATTCTCACTGAGTGCAAAGAGATGCAGTTACCTGAGAGATGTTTTCCCCACAGTGTTGTACCACAGAGTTGAGCGATCCGTGCCACTTCCTCACCCCCACCCCCACCCCCACCCCCACCCCCACCCCCCATAGGCCCTGGGAGTTTTCGAACACTTTTAATTTCATCCAGCGAAAGCACAGGGCCGTTGAAAGAGGGCTTCACCGCCATGTGGTTTCAGAGATTCGAGGTATGGCCCTTCCCACACACGCCCCCGCATGGTTGAGGTTTTCAGACGCTCCTCACCTCGTGATACAAGGTGTTCCTGGAAAAGTGGCTTCCGCCAAGTGCAGTTTGACAAAGGGTACGGCACTGCGGGCACAGGCCCTGCATAGTTTTGCCAACACTTGCGACTTACCCCAGACGACGTGTCTGCGGAATGATGGGTTCCCCGCAGTGTCGCACCGCAGAATGGAGTCTATGGCGCTCCGCGTGTAAGCCCCGCATAGGCTTTCCAAATTGTCTCACTTGGTGAGACCAGACGCTCCTGGAAAGAATTTTCTCACGACCGTGTGGTTTCAGAGAGTTGAGTTTATGGCACTTGCCTCATCGCCTTCTCCTAGGTTTTCAAACACTTGTAACAGCGAAAGCAGAATGTGCGTTGAAAGACGGCTCCACCACAGTGCAAGCAGGTGTTGTTTCCCAGCCTTGAGGATTTGACACTGTCCACAGAGGCCCCGCCTAGCTTTTCCAACACTTCCAACTTCGTGATGCGAGACGGTAGTCGAAAAGGGGTTTGTTTCTGCAAAGTGCAGTGCGACAGAGCCTATGGCCCTATCGGCACAGGCCCTCCAGAGTTTTTCACAAAGTCTAACTTAGTGAGATGACAGGTTTGTTGGAGGATGGTTTCCCCACAGGGTTCTTTCCCAGGCTGGAGTCTGTGGCACTATGTGCCTAGGCCCCGCGTTCGTATTCACACCCTTCGAAGTTAGCGAACCGTGATGCTGGTTGCGAGAGGCTCCCTCCCGCGTATTCTCTCACTGGGTCGAGCACGTGTCACTTTCCAGATGGTTCCTGCCTGGGTGTGCATACCATGCGAGATGGTAGCGGAAAGGTGGTTTCTGCGGAGTGCAGTTGGACAGAGTCTATTATGTACTACGGCACGGTCAACACTGGACCGACCCATAGCGATTTTTCAAAGCCTTCTAACGCAACGAAATGAGGCGAGTCTTGAAAGATGGTTCCCCGCTGTTGTTTCGCAGAGGTGAGGATTCGGCACTTTTACCGTGTAGGCCCTGCCCACGTTTTAAAAGAGTTCGCAGCGAAACCTTGATAGACTTAGTTGGGAAGACTGTGAGACCCCAGTGCTGTTTCCAGAGGCGAGGGTATGGCACTTGCCGCATAAGCCCGCCATCCGTTTTCGACACAGCAGCCTCAGTGAGACAAGATGCTAGTGGAAAGATGGCTTGCCCAGGGCGTTTCGTGCGGTGGAGTGCCTGGCACCTTGGGTGTAGGTCGGCACGGGTTTTCCAACGTGTGGCTTACCGCAACTCGGTGTTAGTTCCTCAGCTGATTCCTGCACACTTTCGTTTCTCGGGGTTGAGTGCATGGCCGTGGCGTCGTGGGCCCCGCATGGGTTTTCAAGCGCTACGTAACCTTACTGACACGAGGTGCCCGTTGAAAGATGGTTTCGCCATCTTGTTCTTTGCCAAGAGGTGAGCGTACGGCACGTTGCGGGGCGGGGGGCACAGTCCTCGCACGGCTGTTCCAACACCTCTCACCTGGGGGAACCCAGACGTTAGCCGGGAAGATGGTTTCTCCACAGCGATCTTTCAGAGTCGGGTGTGTGCCACTTTGCCCCCAGGGTTGCCGGCATTGGGTTTCAGACGCTTCAAAGTGAGTGAAACAAGACGTTACTCGAAAGACGGTGATCCCACCGTGTTGTTCCTCGGAGGGGAGTATAGGGCACCTTATGCTTCGGCCCCGCAAGGATGTTCCAGCCCTCCTAAATGAGTGGAGACTCAGGGTAGTTGAACGACGGTTTCACCACTCTGCCGTTTCACAGAGTTGAGTAGCTGGCCCGCTCCGCATACGCCCTGCAGAGTAGAGTCTTCAAACGTATTCGGCAGAGCGAAACCAGACGGGACTTGAACCAGACGGCCTCCCCACAAGTGCTGTGTCACAGAGTTCAGTATGGGGCATGTTTCCCGCTAGGCCTCGCCATAGGTTTTCAGGCACTTTTAACTTACACGAGGTGACTGTGGAAAGATGGCTTCCCGACCGCGTCCGTTGTGTTGGGTACATGGCGCTTTCCATGGAGACCCTGCATTTCCTTTCCAGCATTTCTGACTTCCGGAAACAATGTCTGAGTTGAAAGACGGTCCCTCTCCCCCTTCCTCCTCCACCCTCTCCCCCCGTCCCCCCTCCCATACACACACACACACACGCACACACACACACACACACACAGTGTCGTCTCACAGAGTTGATTGACTCTACGGCACTTTCCTCAGGGGCCCCCGCATGGTTTTCAGACACGCGTCAGCCAAACCAGCTGTGAGTCGAAGGATGTGTAAGCAGCCGTGTTGCTTCCAAGAGTTGAGTACATGGCCCTTTCCGTGCAGCTGCCCCCACAGGTGCTCAAACACTTGTAACTGTGAAAGGAGACGTTAGATGAAAGACCGTCGCACTCCAAGGGTTGTCTCGCAGAGCTGAGGACAAGGCCCTTTCCGCATAGGGCCTGCGTTCGTTTTCAGACACTTCTAACCTAATGAAGCAAGTCGATCGTTGAAAGGTAGTTCCCCGGTGTCTCACAGAGTTGAGTATACGGCCCTTGCCGTGGAGCACCCGCAGGCATCTCAAACGCTCGTAACTTAGTGAACCAAGGTGCGAGTGGAAGGAGGATGGTCACCCCGCAGCGTCGATTCGCAGAGTTGAGCGTATGTGACCCTTTCCACCCTTTCCGCCCTGCCTGGTGTTTCACGAACCCTTCTGGGTTCGTGACGTCACAGACTAGTGACACGCTGGTGTCACCACCCTGGTGTGTCGCAGACTGCAGTAGATGGCGGCGCTTCCCTCCGAGTTCCTCGCACGCCTTCACAAACAGGACCAACTTGGTGAAACGAGAAGCTAGTTGAAACCATGGATTCCGCACCGTGTGGCTTGAGAGAGTTGAGTACGTGGCGCTTTCCCCATCGGCCCCGCGTCCGTTTTCAATCGCCTGTACCATCGTGAAACCAGATTTCAGTCAAAAGAGAGTTTCTCCACGATACTTGTTTCCACACGCTCGCGCGTATTGTGTCCCTTTCCCCACAGTTTTCCGCAGGTGTTTCCACACACGTCTAACGTAGTGAAACCTGATGATGTTCCTTGAAGGATGGCTTCACCACCCTGTTGTTCCGCAGAGTTCGGGCACAGGCCACTTTCCGTGTAGGCCCTGCGTAGGTTTCAGGCCACGTCTAGCTTTGGGAAACGAGATGTTAGGGGAAAGGTGCTCTCCACGAAGTGGTTCATGCAGTTGGCACAGAGGAACTCTCGTTGTGGGCCCTACCTTTGTCTTCCAACTATTCTCACTGAGTGCAAAGAGATGCAGTTACCTGAGAGATGTTTTCCCCACAGTGTTGTACCACAGAGTTGAGCGATCCGTGCCACTTCCTCCCCACCCCCACCCCCACCCCCACCCCCACCCCCCATAGGCCCTGGGAGTTTTCGAACACTTTTAATTTCATCCAGCGAAAGCACAGGGCCGTTGAAAGAGGGCTTCACCGCCATGTGGTTTCAGAGATTCGAGGTATGGCCCTTCCCACACACGCCCCCGCATGGTTGAGGTTTTCAGACGCTCCTCACCTCGTGATACAAGGTGTTCCTGGAAAAGTGGCTTCCGCCAAGTGCAGTTTGACAAAGGGTACGGCACTGCGGGCACAGGCCCTGCATAGTTTTGCCAACACTTGCGACTTACCCCAGACGACGTGTCTGCGGAATGATGGGTTCCCCGCAGTGTCGCACCGCAGAATGGAGTCTATGGCGCTCCGCGTGTAAGCCCCGCATAGGCTTTCCAAATTGTCTCACTTGGTGAGACCAGACGCTCCTGGAAAGAATTTTCTCACGACCGTGTGGTTTCAGAGAGTTGAGTTTATGGCACTTGCCTCATCGCCTTCTCCTAGGTTTTCAAACACTTGTAACAGCGAAAGCAGAATGTGCGTTGAAAGACGGCTCCACCACAGTGCAAGCAGGTGTTGTTTCCCAGCCTTGAGGATTTGACACTGTCCACAGAGGCCCCGCCTAGCTTTTCCAACACTTCCAACTTCGTGATGCGAGACGGTAGTCGAAAAGGGGTTTGTTTCTGCAAAGTGCAGTGCGACAGAGCCTATGGCCCTATCGGCACAGGCCCTCCAGAGTTTTTCACAAAG
Organism: Panthera onca; assembly: GCF_046562875.1. NCBI lineage: Eukaryota > Metazoa > Chordata > Mammalia > Carnivora > Felidae > Panthera > Panthera onca. Next base: position 291,699 of record NC_138351.1, read on the forward strand.
TCTAACTTAGTGAGATGACAGGTTTGTTGGAGGATGGTTTCCCCACAGGGTTCTTTCCCAGGCTGGAGTCTGTGGCACTATGTGCCTAGGCCCCGCGTTCGTATTCACACCCTTCGAAGTTAGCGAACCGTGATGCTGGTTGCGAGAGGCTCCCTCCCGCGTATTCTCTCACTGGGTCGAGCACGTGTCACTTTCCAGATGGTTCCTGCCTGGGTGTGCATACCATGCGAGATGGTAGCGGAAAGGTGGTTTCTGCGGAGTGCAGTTGGACAGAGTCTATTATGTACTACGGCACGGTCAACACTGGACCCATAGCGATTTTTCAAAGCCTTCTAACGCAACGAAATGAGGCGAGTCTTGAAAGATGGTTCCCCGCTGTTGTTTCGCAGAGGTGAGGATTCGGCACTTTTACCGTGTAGGCCCTGCCCACGTTTTAAAAGAGTTCGCAGCGAAACCTTGATAGACTTAGTTGGGAAGACTGTGAGACCCCAGTGCTGTTTCCAGAGGCGAGGGTATGGCACTTGCCGCATAAGCCCGCCATCCGTTTTCGACACAGCAGCCTCAGTGAGACAAGATGCTAGTGGAAAGATGGCTTGCCCAGGGCGTTTCGTGCGGTGGAGTGCCTGGCACCTTGGGTGTAGGTCGGCACGGGTTTTCCAACGTGTGGCTTACCGCAACTCGGTGTTAGTTCCTCAGCTGATTCCTGCACACTTTCGTTTCTCGGGGTTGAGTGCATGGCCGTGGCGTCGTGGGCCCCGCATGGGTTTTCAAGCGCTACGTAACCTTACTGACACGAGGTGCCCGTTGAAAGATGGTTTCGCCATCTTGTTCTTTGCCAAGAGGTGAGCGTACGGCACGTTGCGGGGCGGGGGGCACAGTCCTCGCACGGCTGTTCCAACACCTCTCACCTGGGGGAACCCAGACGTTAGCCGGGAAGATGGTTTCTCCACAGCGATCTTTCAGAGTCGGGTGTGTGCCACTTTGCCCCCAGGGTTGCCGGCATTGGGTTTCAGACGCTTCAAAGTGAGTGAAACAAGACGTTACTCGAAAGACGGTGATCCCACCGTGTTGTTCCTCGGAGGGGAGTATAGGGCACCTTATGCTTCGGCCCCGCAAGGATGTTCCAGCCCTCCTAAATGAGTGGAGACTCAGGGTAGTTGAACGACGGTTTCACCACTCTGCCGTTTCACAGAGTTGAGTAGCTGGCCCGCTCCGCATACGCCCTGCAGAGTAGAGTCTTCAAACGTATTCGGCAGAGCGAAACCAGACGGGACTTGAACCAGACGGCCTCCCCACAAGTGCTGTGTCACAGAGTTCAGTATGGGGCATGTTTCCCGCTAGGCCTCGCCATAGGTTTTCAGGCACTTTTAACTTACACGAGGTGACTGTGGAAAGATGGCTTCCCGACCGCGTCCGTTGTGTTGGGTACATGGCGCTTTCCATGGAGACCCTGCATTTCCTTTCCAGCATTTCTGACTTCCGGAAACAATGTCTGAGTTGAAAGACGGTCCCTCTCCCCCTTCCTCCTCCACCCTCTCCCCCCGTCCCCCCTCCCATACACACACACACACACGCACACACACACACACACACAGTGTCGTCTCACAGAGTTGATTGACTCTACGGCACTTTCCTCAGGGGCCCCCGCATGGTTTTCAGACACGCGTCAGCCAAACCAGCTGTGAGTCGAAGGATGTGTAAGCAGCCGTGTTGCTTCCAAGAGTTGAGTACATGGCCCTTTCCGTGCAGCTGCCCCCACAGGTGCTCAAACACTTGTAACTGTGAAAGGAGACGTTAGATGAAAGACCGTCGCACTCCAAGGGTTGTCTCGCAGAGCTGAGGACAAGGCCCTTTCCGCATAGGGCCTGCGTTCGTTTTCAGACACTTCTAACCTAATGAAGCAAGTCGATCGTTGAAAGGTAGTTCCCCGGTGTCTCACAGAGTTGAGTATACGGCCCTTGCCGTGGAGCACCCGCAGGCATCTCAGCTCGTAACTTAGTGAACCAAGGTGCGAGTGGAAGGAGGATGGTCACCCCGCAGCGTCGATTCGCAGAGTTGAGCGTATGTGACCCTTTCCACCCTTTCCGCCCTGCCTGGTGTTTCACGAACCCTTCTGGGTTCGTGACGTCACAGACTAGTGACACGCTGGTGTCACCACCCTGGTGTGTCGCAGACTGCAGTAGATGGCGGCGCTTCCCTCCGAGTTCCTCGCACGCCTTCACAAACAGGACCAACTTGGTGAAACGAGAAGCTAGTTGAAACCATGGATTCCGCACCGTGTGGCTTGAGAGAGTTGAGTACGTGGCGCTTTCCCCATCGGCCCCGCGTCCGTTTTCAATCGCCTGTACCATCGTGAAACCAGATTTCAGTCAAAAGAGAGTTTCTCCACGATACTTGTTTCCACACGCTCGCGCGTATTGTGTCCCTTTCCCCACAGTTTTCCGCAGGTGTTTCCACACACGTCTAACGTAGTGAAACCTGATGATGTTCCTTGAAGGATGGCTTCACCACCCTGTTGTTCCGCAGAGTTCGGGCACAGGCCACTTTCCGTGTAGGCCCTGCGTAGGTTTCAGGCCACGTCTAGCTTTGGGAAACGAGATGTTAGGGGAAAGGTGCTCTCCACGAAGTGGTTCATGCAGTTGGCACAGAGGAACTCTCGTTGTGGGCCCTACCTTTGTCTTCCAACTATTCTCACTGAGTGCAAAGAGATGCAGTTACCTGAGAGATGTTTTCCCCACAGTGTTGTACCACAGAGTTGAGCGATCCGTGCCACTTCCTCACCCCCACCCCCACCCCCACCCCCACCCCCACCCCCCATAGGCCCTGGGAGTTTTCGAACACTTTTAATTTCATCCAGCGAAAGCACAGGGCCGTTGAAAGAGGGCTTCACCGCCATGTGGTTTCAGAGATTCGAGGTATGGCCCTTCCCACACACGCCCCCGCATGGTTGAGGTTTTCAGACGCTCCTCACCTCGTGATACAAGGTGTTCCTGGAAAAGTGGCTTCCGCCAAGTGCAGTTTGACAAAGGGTACGGCACTGCGGGCACAGGCCCTGCATAGTTTTGCCAACACTTGCGACTTACCCCAGACGACGTGTCTGCGGAATGATGGGTTCCCCGCAGTGTCGCACCGCAGAATGGAGTCTATGGCGCTCCGCGTGTAAGCCCCGCATAGGCTTTCCAAATTGTCTCACTTGGTGAGACCAGACGCTCCTGGAAAGAATTTTCTCACGACCGTGTGGTTTCAGAGAGTTGAGTTTATGGCACTTGCCTCATCGCCTTCTCCTAGGTTTTCAAACACTTGTAACAGCGAAAGCAGAATGTGCGTTGAAAGACGGCTCCACCACAGTGCAAGCAGGTGTTGTTTCCCAGCCTTGAGGATTTGACACTGTCCACAGAGGCCCCGCCTAGCTTTTCCAACACTTCCAACTTCGTGATGCGAGACGGTAGTCGAAAAGGGGTTTGTTTCTGCAAAGTGCAGTGCGACAGAGCCTATGGCCCTATCGGCACAGGCCCTCCAGAGTTTTTCACAAAGTCTAACTTAGTGAGATGACAGGTTTGTTGGAGGATGGTTTCCCCACAGGGTTCTTTCCCAGGCTGGAGTCTGTGGCACTATGTGCCTAGGCCCCGCGTTCGTATTCACACCCTTCGAAGTTAGCGAACCGTGATGCTGGTTGCGAGAGGCTCCCTCCCGCGTATTCTCTCACTGGGTCGAGCACGTGTCACTTTCCAGATGGTTCCTGCCTGGGTGTGCATACCATGCGAGATGGTAGCGGAAAGGTGGTTTCTGCGGAGTGCAGTTGGACAGAGTCTATTATGTACTACGGCACGGTCAACACTGGACCCATAGCGATTTTTCAAAGCCTTCTAACGCAACGAAATGAGGCGAGTCTTGAAAGATGGTTCCCCGCTGTTGTTTCGCAGAGGTGAGGATTCGGCACTTTTACCGTGTAGGCCCTGCCCACGTTTTAAAAGAGTTCGCAGCGAAACCTTGATAGACTTAGTTGGGAAGACTGTGAGACCCCAGTGCTGTTTCCAGAGGCGAGGGTATGGCACTTGCCGCATAAGCCCGCCATCCGTTTTCGACACAGCAGCCTCAGTGAGACAAGATGCTAGTGGAAAGATGGCTTGCCCAGGGCGTTTCGTGCGGTGGAGTGCCTGGCACCTTGGGTGTAGGTCGGCACGGGTTTTCCAACGTGTGGCTTACCGCAACTCGGTGTTAGTTCCTCAGCTGATTCCTGCACACTTTCGTTTCTCGGGGTTGAGTGCATGGCCGTGGCGTCGTGGGCCCCGCATGGGTTTTCAAGCGCTACGTAACCTTACTGACACGAGGTGCCCGTTGAAAGATGGTTTCGCCATCTTGTTCTTTGCCAAGAGGTGAGCGTACGGCACGTTGCGGGGCGGGGGGCACAGTCCTCGCACGGCTGTTCCAACACCTCTCACCTGGGGGAACCCAGACGTTAGCCGGGAAGATGGTTTCTCCACAGCGATCTTTCAGAGTCGGGTGTGTGCCACTTTGCCCCCAGGGTTGCCGGCATTGGGTTTCAGACGCTTCAAAGTGAGTGAAACAAGACGTTACTCGAAAGACGGTGATCCCACCGTGTTGTTCCTCGGAGGGGAGTATAGGGCACCTTATGCTTCGGCCCCGCAAGGATGTTCCAGCCCTCCTAAATGAGTGGAGACTCAGGGTAGTTGAACGACGGTTTCACCACTCTGCCGTTTCACAGAGTTGAGTAGCTGGCCCGCTCCGCATACGCCCTGCAGAGTAGAGTCTTCAAACGTATTCGGCAGAGCGAAACCAGACGGGACTTGAACCAGACGGCCTCCCCACAAGTGCTGTGTCACAGAGTTCAGTATGGGGCATGTTTCCCGCTAGGCCTCGCCATAGGTTTTCAGGCACTTTTAACTTACACGAGGTGACTGTGGAAAGATGGCTTCCCGACCGCGTCCGTTGTGTTGGGTACATGGCGCTTTCCATGGAGACCCTGCATTTCCTTTCCAGCATTTCTGACTTCCGGAAACAATGTCTGAGTTGAAAGACGGTCCCTCTCCCCCTTCCTCCTCCACCCTCTCCCCCCGTCCCCCCTCCCATACACACACACACACACGCACACACACACACACACACAGTGTCGTCTCACAGAGTTGATTGACTCTACGGCACTTTCCTCAGGGGCCCCCGCATGGTTTTCAGACACGCGTCAGCCAAACCAGCTGTGAGTCGAAGGATGTGTAAGCAGCCGTGTTGCTTCCAAGAGTTGAGTACATGGCCCTTTCCGTGCAGCTGCCCCCACAGGTGCTCAAACACTTGTAACTGTGAAAGGAGACGTTAGATGAAAGACCGTCGCACTCCAAGGGTTGTCTCGCAGAGCTGAGGACAAGGCCCTTTCCGCATAGGGCCTGCGTTCGTTTTCAGACACTTCTAACCTAATGAAGCAAGTCGATCGTTGAAAGGTAGTTCCCCGGTGTCTCACAGAGTTGAGTATACGGCCCTTGCCGTGGAGCACCCGCAGGCATCTCAAACGCTCGTAACTTAGTGAACCAAGGTGCGAGTGGAAGGAGGATGGTCACCCCGCAGCGTCGATTCGCAGAGTTGAGCGTATGTGACCCTTTCCACCCTTTCCGCCCTGCCTGGTGTTTCACGAACCCTTCTGGGTTCGTGACGTCACAGACTAGTGACACGCTGGTGTCACCACCCTGGTGTGTCGCAGACTGCAGTAGATGGCGGCGCTTCCCTCCGAGTTCCTCGCACGCCTTCACAAACAGGACCAACTTGGTGAAACGAGAAGCTAGTTGAAACCATGGATTCCGCACCGTGTGGCTTGAGAGAGTTGAGTACGTGGCGCTTTCCCCATCGGCCCCGCGTCCGTTTTCAATCGCCTGTACCATCGTGAAACCAGATTTCAGTCAAAAGAGAGTTTCTCCACGATACTTGTTTCCACACGCTCGCGCGTATTGTGTCCCTTTCCCCACAGTTTTCCGCAGGTGTTTCCACACACGTCTAACGTAGTGAAACCTGATGATGTTCCTTGAAGGATGGCTTCACCACCCTGTTGTTCCGCAGAGTTCGGGCACAGGCCACTTTCCGTGTAGGCCCTGCGTAGGTTTCAGGCCACGTCTAGCTTTGGGAAACGAGATGTTAGGGGAAAGGTGCTCTCCACGAAGTGGTTCATGCAGTTGGCACAGAGGAACTCTCGTTGTGGGCCCTACCTTTGTCTTCCAACTATTCTCACTGAGTGCAAAGAGATGCAGTTACCTGAGAGATGTTTTCCCCACAGTGTTGTACCACAGAGTTGAGCGATCCGTGCCACTTCCTCACCCCCACCCCCACCCCCACCCCCACCCCCCATAGGCCCTGGGAGTTTTCGAACACTTTTAATTTCATCCAGCGAAAGCACAGGGCCGTTGAAAGAGGGCTTCACCGCCATGTGGTTTCAGAGATTCGAGGTATGGCCCTTCCCACACACGCCCCCGCATGGTTGAGGTTTTCAGACGCTCCTCACCTCGTGATACAAGGTGTTCCTGGAAAAGTGGCTTCCGCCAAGTGCAGTTTGACAAAGGGTACGGCACTGCGGGCACAGGCCCTGCATAGTTTTGCCAACACTTGCGACTTACCCCAGACGACGTGTCTGCGGAATGATGGGTTCCCCGCAGTGTCGCACCGCAGAATGGAGTCTATGGCGCTCCGCGTGTAAGCCCCGCATAGGCTTTCCAAATTGTCTCACTTGGTGAGACCAGACGCTCCTGGAAAGAATTTTCTCACGACCGTGTGGTTTCAGAGAGTTGAGTTTATGGCACTTGCCTCATCGCCTTCTCCTAGGTTTTCAAACACTTGTAACAGCGAAAGCAGAATGTGCGTTGAAAGACGGCTCCACCACAGTGCAAGCAGGTGTTGTTTCCCAGCCTTGAGGATTTGACACTGTCCACAGAGGCCCCGCCTAGCTTTTCCAACACTTCCAACTTCGTGATGCGAGACGGTAGTCGAAAAGGGGTTTGTTTCTGCAAAGTGCAGTGCGACAGAGCCTATGGCCCTATCGGCACAGGCCCTCCAGAGTTTTTCACAAAGTCTAACTTAGTGAGATGACAGGTTTGTTGGAGGATGGTTTCCCCACAGGGTTCTTTCCCAGGCTGGAGTCTGTGGCACTATGTGCCTAGGCCCCGCGTTCGTATTCACACCCTTCGAAGTTAGCGAACCGTGATGCTGGTTGCGAGAGGCTCCCTCCCGCGTATTCTCTCACTGGGTCGAGCACGTGTCACTTTCCAGATGGTTCCTGCCTGGGTGTGCATACCATGCGAGATGGTAGCGGAAAGGTGGTTTCTGCGGAGTGCAGTTGGACAGAGTCTATTATGTACTACGGCACGGTCAACACTGGACCCATAGCGATTTTTCAAAGCCTTCTAACGCAACGAAATGAGGCGAGTCTTGAAAGATGGTTCCCCGCTGTTGTTTCGCAGAGGTGAGGATTCGGCACTTTTACCGTGTAGGCCCTGCCCACGTTTTAAAAGAGTTCGCAGCGAAACCTTGATAGACTTAGTTGGGAAGACTGTGAGACCCCAGTGCTGTTTCCAGAGGCGAGGGTATGGCACTTGCCGCATAAGCCCGCCATCCGTTTTCGACACAGCAGCCTCAGTGAGACAAGATGCTAGTGGAAAGATGGCTTGCCCAGGGCGTTTCGTGCGGTGGAGTGCCTGGCACCTTGGGTGTAGGTCGGCACGGGTTTTCCAACGTGTGGCTTACCGCAACTCGGTGTTAGTTCCTCAGCTGATTCCTGCACACTTTCGTTTCTCGGGGTTGAGTGCATGGCCGTGGCGTCGTGGGCCCCGCATGGGTTTTCAAGCGCTACGTAACCTTACTGACACGAGGTGCCCGTTGAAAGATGGTTTCGCCATCTTGTTCTTTGCCAAGAGGTGAGCGTACGGCACGTTGCGGGGCGGGGGGCACAGTCCTCGCACGGCTGTTCCAACACCTCTCACCTGGGGGAACCCAGACGTTAGCCGGGAAGATGGTTTCTCCACAGCGATCTTTCAGAGTCGGGTGTGTGCCACTTTGCCCCCAGGGTTGCCGGCATTGGGTTTCAGACGCTTCAAAGTGAGTGAAACAAGACGTTACTCGAAAGACGGTGATCCCACCGTGTTGTTCCTCGGAGGGGAGTATAGGGCACCTTATGCTTCGGCCCCGCAAGGATGTTCCAGCCCTCCTAAATGAGTGGAGACTCAGGGTAGTTGAACGACGGTTTCACCACTCTGCCGTTTCACAGAGTTGAGTAGCTGGCCCGCTCCGCATACGCCCTGCAGAGTAGAGTCTTCAAACGTATTCGGCAGAGCGAAACCAGACGGGACTTGAACCAGACGGCCTCCCCACAAGTGCTGTGTCACAGAGTTCAGTATGGGGCATGTTTCCCGCTAGGCCTCGCCATAGGTTTTCAGGCACTTTTAACTTACACGAGGTGACTGTGGAAAGATGGCTTCCCGACCGCGTCCGTTGTGTTGGGTACATGGCGCTTTCCATGGAGACCCTGCATTTCCTTTCCAGCATTTCTGACTTCCGGAAACAATGTCTGAGTTGAAAGACGGTCCCTCTCCCCCTTCCTCCTCCACCCTCTCCCCCCGTCCCCCCTCCCATACACACACACACACACGCACACACACACACACACACAGTGTCGTCTCACAGAGTTGATTGACTCTACGGCACTTTCCTCAGGGGCCCCCGCATGGTTTTCAGACACGCGTCAGCCAAACCAGCTGTGAGTCGAAGGATGTGTAAGCAGCCGTGTTGCTTCCAAGAGTTGAGTACATGGCCCTTTCCGTGCAGCTGCCCCCACAGGTGCTCAAACACTTGTAACTGTGAAAGGAGACGTTAGATGAAAGACCGTCGCACTCCAAGGGTTGTCTCGCAGAGCTGAGGACAAGGCCCTTTCCGCATAGGGCCTGCGTTCGTTTTCAGACACTTCTAACCTAATGAAGCAAGTCGATCGTTGAAAGGTAGTTCCCCGGTGTCTCACAGAGTTGAGTATACGGCCCTTGCCGTGGAGCACCCGCAGGCATCTCAAACGCTCGTAACTTAGTGAACCAAGGTGCGAGTGGAAGGAGGATGGTCACCCCGCAGCGTCGATTCGCAGAGTTGAGCGTATGTGACCCTTTCCACCCTTTCCGCCCTGCCTGGTGTTTCACGAACCCTTCTGGGTTCGTGACGTCACAGACTAGTGACACGCTGGTGTCACCACCCTGGTGTGTCGCAGACTGCAGTAGATGGCGGCGCTTCCCTCCGAGTTCCTCGCACGCCTTCACAAACAGGACCAACTTGGTGAAACGAGAAGCTAGTTGAAACCATGGATTCCGCACCGTGTGGCTTGAGAGAGTTGAGTACGTGGCGCTTTCCCCATCGGCCCCGCGTCCGTTTTCAATCGCCTGTACCATCGTGAAACCAGATTTCAGTCAAAAGAGAGTTTCTCCACGATACTTGTTTCCACACGCTCGCGCGTATTGTGTCCCTTTCCCCACAGTTTTCCGCAGGTGTTTCCACACACGTCTAACGTAGTGAAACCTGATGATGTTCCTTGAAGGATGGCTTCACCACCCTGTTGTTCCGCAGAGTTCGGGCACAGGCCACTTTCCGTGTAGGCCCTGCGTAGGTTTCAGGCCACGTCTAGCTTTGGGAAACGAGATGTTAGGGGAAAGGTGCTCTCCACGAAGTGGTTCATGCAGTTGGCACAGAGGAACTCTCGTTGTGGGCCCTACCTTTGTCTTCCAACTATTCTCACTGAGTGCAAAGAGATGCAGTTACCTGAGAGATGTTTTCCCCACAGTGTTGTACCACAGAGTTGAGCGATCCGTGCCACTTCCTCACCCCCACCCCCACCCCCACCCCCACCCCCCATAGGCCCTGGGAGTTTTCGAACACTTTTAATTTCATCCAGCGAAAGCACAGGGCCGTTGAAAGAGGGCTTCACCGCCATGTGGTTTCAGAGATTCGAGGTATGGCCCTTCCCACACACGCCCCCGCATGGTTGAGGTTTTCAGACGCTCCTCACCTCGTGATACAAGGTGTTCCTGGAAAAGTGGCTTCCGCCAAGTGCAGTTTGACAAAGGGTACGGCACTGCGGGCACAGGCCCTGCATAGTTTTGCCAACACTTGCGACTTACCCCAGACGACGTGTCTGCGGAATGATGGGTTCCCCGCAGTGTCGCACCGCAGAATGGAGTCTATGGCGCTCCGCGTGTAAGCCCCGCATAGGCTTTCCAAATTGTCTCACTTGGTGAGACCAGACGCTCCTGGAAAGAATTTTCTCACGACCGTGTGGTTTCAGAGAGTTGAGTTTATGGCACTTGCCTCATCGCCTTCTCCTAGGTTTTCAAACACTTGTAACAGCGAAAGCAGAATGTGCGTTGAAAGACGGCTCCACCACAGTGCAAGCAGGTGTTGTTTCCCAGCCTTGAGGATTTGACACTGTCCACAGAGGCCCCGCCTAGCTTTTCCAACACTTCCAACTTCGTGATGCGAGACGGTAGTCGAAAAGGGGTTTGTTTCTGCAAAGTGCAGTGCGACAGAGCCTATGGCCCTATCGGCACAGGCCCTCCAGAGTTTTTCACAAAGTCTAACTTAGTGAGATGACAGGTTTGTTGGAGGATGGTTTCCCCACAGGGTTCTTTCCCAGGCTGGAGTCTGTGGCACTATGTGCCTAGGCCCCGCGTTCGTATTCACACCCTTCGAAGTTAGCGAACCGTGATGCTGGTTGCGAGAGGCTCCCTCCCGCGTATTCTCTCACTGGGTCGAGCACGTGTCACTTTCCAGATGGTTCCTGCCTAGGTGTGCATACCATGCGAGATGGTAGCGGAAAGGTGGTTTCTGCGGAGTGCAGTTGGACAGAGTCTATTATGTACTACGGCACGGTCAACACTGGACCCATAGCGATTTTTCAAAGCCTTCTAACGCAACGAAATGAGGCGAGTCTTGAAAGATGGTTCCCCGCTGTTGTTTCGCAGAGGTGAGGATTCGGCACTTTTACCGTGTAGGCCCTGCCCACGTTTTAAAAGAGTTCGCAGCGAAACCTTGATAGACTTAGTTGGGAAGACTGTGAGACCCCAGTGCTGTTTCCAGAGGCGAGGGTATGGCACTTGCCGCATAAGCCCGCCATCCGTTTTCGACACAGCAGCCTCAGTGAGACAAGATGCTAGTGGAAAGATGGCTTGCCCAGGGCGTTTCGTGCGGTGGAGTGCCTGGCACCTTGGGTGTAGGTCGGCACGGGTTTTCCAACGTGTGGCTTACCGCAACTCGGTGTTAGTTCCTCAGCTGATTCCTGCACACTTTCGTTTCTCGGGGTTGAGTGCATGGCCGTGGCGTCGTGGGCCCCGCATGGGTTTTCAAGCGCTACGTAACCTTACTGACACGAGGTGCCCGTTGAAAGATGGTTTCGCCATCTTGTTCTTTGCCAAGAGGTGAGCGTACGGCACGTTGCGGGGCGGGGGGCACAGTCCTCGCACGGCTGTTCCAACACCTCTCACCTGGGGGAACCCAGACGTTAGCCGGGAAGATGGTTTCTCCACAGCGATCTTTCAGAGTCGGGTGTGTGCCACTTTGCCCCCAGGGTTGCCGGCATTGGGTTTCAGACGCTTCAAAGTGAGTGAAACAAGACGTTACTCGAAAGACGGTGATCCCACCGTGTTGTTCCTCGGAGGGGAGTATAGGGCACCTTATGCTTCGGCCCCGCAAGGATGTTCCAGCCCTCCTAAATGAGTGGAGACTCAGGGTAGTTGAACGACGGTTTCACCACTCTGCCGTTTCACAGAGTTGAGTAGCTGGCCCGCTCCGCATACGCCCTGCAGAGTAGAGTCTTCAAACGTATTCGGCAGAGCGAAACCAGACGGGACTTGAACCAGACGGCCTCCCCACAAGTGCTGTGTCACAGAGTTCAGTATGGGGCATGTTTCCCGCTAGGCCTCGCCATAGGTTTTCAGGCACTTTTAACTTACACGAGGTGACTGTGGAAAGATGGCTTCCCGACCGCGTCCGTTGTGTTGGGTACATGGCGCTTTCCATGGAGACCCTGCATTTCCTTTCCAGCATTTCTGACTTCCGGAAACAATGTCTGAGTTGAAAGACGGTCCCTCTCCCCCTTCCTCCTCCACCCTCTCCCCCCGTCCCCCCTCCCATACACACACACACACACGCACACACACACACACACAGTGTCGTCTCACAGAGTTGATTGACTCTACGGCACTTTCCTCAGGGGCCCCCGCATGGTTTTCAGACACGCGTCAGCCAAACCAGCTGTGAGTCGAAGGATGTGTAAGCAGCCGTGTTGCTTCCAAGAGTTGAGTACATGGCCCTTTCCGTGCAGCTGCCCCCACAGGTGCTCAAACACTTGTAACTGTGAAAGGAGACGTTAGATGAAAGACCGTCGCACTCCAAGGGTTGTCTCGCAGAGCTGAGGACAAGGCCCTTTCCGCATAGGGCCTGCGTTCGTTTTCAGACACTTCTAACCTAATGAAGCAAGTCGATCGTTGAAAGGTAGTTCCCCGGTGTCTCACAGAGTTGAGTATACGGCCCTTGCCGTGGAGCACCCGCAGGCATCTCAAACGCTCGTAACTTAGTGAACCAAGGTGCGAGTGGAAGGAGGATGGTCACCCCGCAGCGTCGATTCGCAGAGTTGAGCGTATGTGACCCTTTCCACCCTTTCCGCCCTGCCTGGTGTTTCACGAACCCTTCTGGGTTCGTGACGTCACAGACTAGTGACACGCTGGTGTCACCACCCTGGTGTGTCGCAGACTGCAGTAGATGGCGGCGCTTCCCTCCGAGTTCCTCGCACGCCTTCACAAACAGGACCAACTTGGTGAAACGAGAAGCTAGTTGAAACCATGGATTCCGCACCGTGTGGCTTGAGAGAGTTGAGTACGTGGCGCTTTCCCCATCGGCCCCGCGTCCGTTTTCAATCGCCTGTACCATCGTGAAACCAGATTTCAGTCAAAAGAGAGTTTCTCCACGATACTTGTTTCCACACGCTCGCGCGTATTGTGTCCCTTTCCCCACAGTTTTCCGCAGGTGTTTCCACACACGTCTAACGTAGTGAAACCTGATGATGTTCCTTGAAGGATGGCTTCACCACCCTGTTGTTCCGCAGAGTTCGGGCACAGGCCACTTTCCGTGTAGGCCCTGCGTAGGTTTCAGGCCACGTCTAGCTTTGGGAAACGAGATGTTAGGGGAAAGGTGCTCTCCACGAAGTGGTTCATGCAGTTGGCACAGAGGAACTCTCGTTGTGGGCCCTACCTTTGTCTTCCAACTATTCTCACTGAGTGCAAAGAGATGCAGTTACCTGAGAGATGTTTTCCCCACAGTGTTGTACCACAGAGTTGAGCGATCCGTGCCACTTCCTCACCCCCACCCCCACCCCCACCCCCACCCCCCATAGGCCCTGGGAGTTTTCGAACACTTTTAATTTCATCCAGCGAAAGCACAGGGCCGTTGAAAGAGGGCTTCACCGCCATGTGGTTTCAGAGATTCGAGGTATGGCCCTTCCCACACACGCCCCCGCATGGTTGAGGTTTTCAGACGCTCCTCACCTCGTGATACAAGGTGTTCCTGGAAAAGTGGCTTCCGCCAAGTGCAGTTTGACAAAGGGTACGGCACTGCGGGCACAGGCCCTGCATAGTTTTGCCAACACTTGCGACTTACCCCAGACGACGTGTCTGCGGAATGATGGGTTCCCCGCAGTGTCGCACCGCAGAATGGAGTCTATGGCGCTCCGCGTGTAAGCCCCGCATAGGCTTTCCAAATTGTCTCACTTGGTGAGACCAGACGCTCCTGGAAAGAATTTTCTCACGACCGTGTGGTTTCAGAGAGTTGAGTTTATGGCACTTGCCTCATCGCCTTCTCCTAGGTTTTCAAACACTTGTAACAGCGAAAGCAGAATGTGCGTTGAAAGACGGCTCCACCACAGTGCAAGCAGGTGTTGTTTCCCAGCCTTGAGGATTTGACACTGTCCACAGAGGCCCCGCCTAGCTTTTCCAACACTTCCAACTTCGTGATGCGAGACGGTAGTCGAAAAGGGGTTTGTTTCTGCAAAGTGCAGTGCGACAGAGCCTATGGCCCTATCGGCACAGGCCCTCCAGAGTTTTTCACAAAGTCTAACTTAGTGAGATGACAGGTTTGTTGGAGGATGGTTTCCCCACAGGGTTCTTTCCCAGGCTGGAGTCTGTGGCACTATGTGCCTAGGCCCCGCGTTCGTATTCACACCCTTCGAAGTTAGCGAACCGTGATGCTGGTTGCGAGAGGCTCCCTCCCGCGTATTCTCTCACTGGGTCGAGCACGTGTCACTTTCCAGATGGTTCCTGCCTGGGTGTGCATACCATGCGAGATGGTAGCGGAAAGGTGGTTTCTGCGGAGTGCAGTTGGACAGAGTCTATTATGTACTACGGCACGGTCAACACTGGACCCATAGCGATTTTTCAAAGCCTTCTAACGCAACGAAATGAGGCGAGTCTTGAAAGATGGTTCCCCGCTGTTGTTTCGCAGAGGTGAGGATTCGGCACTTTTACCGTGTAGGCCCTGCCCACGTTTTAAAAGAGTTCGCAGCGAAACCTTGATAGACTTAGTTGGGAAGACTGTGAGACCCCAGTGCTGTTTCCAGAGGCGAGGGTATGGCACTTGCCGCATAAGCCCGCCATCCGTTTTCGACACAGCAGCCTCAGTGAGACAAGATGCTAGTGGAAAGATGGCTTGCCCAGGGCGTTTCGTGCGGTGGAGTGCCTGGCACCTTGGGTGTAGGTCGGCACGGGTTTTCCAACGTGTGGCTTACCGCAACTCGGTGTTAGTTCCTCAGCTGATTCCTGCACACTTTCGTTTCTCGGGGTTGAGTGCATGGCCGTGGCGTCGTGGGCCCCGCATGGGTTTTCAAGCGCTACGTAACCTTACTGACACGAGGTGCCCGTTGAAAGATGGTTTCGCCATCTTGTTCTTTGCCAAGAGGTGAGCGTACGGCACGTTGCGGGGCGGGGGGCACAGTCCTCGCACGGCTGTTCCAACACCTCTCACCTGGGGGAACCCAGACGTTAGCCGGGAAGATGGTTTCTCCACAGCGATCTTTCAGAGTCGGGTGTGTGCCACTTTGCCCCCAGGGTTGCCGGCATTGGGTTTCAGACGCTTCAAAGTGAGTGAAACAAGACGTTACTCGAAAGACGGTGATCCCACCGTGTTGTTCCTCGGAGGGGAGTATAGGGCACCTTATGCTTCGGCCCCGCAAGGATGTTCCAGCCCTCCTAAATGAGTGGAGACTCAGGGTAGTTGAACGACGGTTTCACCACTCTGCCGTTTCACAGAGTTGAGTAGCTGGCCCGCTCCGCATACGCCCTGCAGAGTAGAGTCTTCAAACGTATTCGGCAGAGCGAAACCAGACGGGACTTGAACCAGACGGCCTCCCCACAAGTGCTGTGTCACAGAGTTCAGTATGGGGCATGTTTCCCGCTAGGCCTCGCCATAGGTTTTCAGGCACTTTTAACTTACACGAGGTGACTGTGGAAAGATGGCTTCCCGACCGCGTCCGTTGTGTTGGGTACATGGCGCTTTCCATGGAGACCCTGCATTTCCTTTCCAGCATTTCTGACTTCCGGAAACAATGTCTGAGTTGAAAGACGGTCCCTCTCCCCCTTCCTCCTCCACCCTCTCCCCCCGTCCCCCCTCCCATACACACACACACACACACACACACACACACAGTGTCGTCTCACAGAGTTGATTGACTCTACGGCACTTTCCTCAGGGGCCCCCGCATGGTTTTCAGACACGCGTCAGCCAAACCAGCTGTGAGTCGAAGGATGTGTAAGCAGCCGTGTTGCTTCCAAGAGTTGAGTACATGGCCCTTTCCGTGCAGCTGCCCCCACAGGTGCTCAAACACTTGTAACTGTGAAAGGAGACGTTAGATGAAAGACCGTCGCACTCCAAGGGTTGTCTCGCAGAGCTGAGGACAAGGCCCTTTCCGCATAGGGCCTGCGTTCGTTTTCAGACACTTCTAACCTAATGAAGCAAGTCGATCGTTGAAAGGTAGTTCCCCGGTGTCTCACAGAGTTGAGTATACGGCCCTTGCCGTGGAGCACCCGCAGGCATCTCAAACGCTCGTAACTTAGTGAACCAAGGTGCGAGTGGAAGGAGGATGGTCACCCCGCAGCGTCGATTCGCAGAGTTGAGCGTATGTGACCCTTTCCACCCTTTCCGCCCTGCCTGGTGTTTCACGAACCCTTCTGGGTTCGTGACGTCACAGACTAGTGACACGCTGGTGTCACCACCCTGGTGTGTCGCAGACTGCAGTAGATGGCGGCGCTTCCCTCCGAGTTCCTCGCACGCCTTCACAAACAGGACCAACTTGGTGAAACGAGAAGCTAGTTGAAACCATGGATTCCGCACCGTGTGGCTTGAGAGAGTTGAGTACGTGGCGCTTTCCCCATCGGCCCCGCGTCCGTTTTCAATCGCCTGTACCATCGTGAAACCAGATTTCATTCAAAAGAGAGTTTCTCCACGATACTTGTTTCCACACGCTCGCGCGTATTGTGTCCCTTTCCCCACAGTTTTCCGCAGGTGTTTCCACACACGTCTAACGTAGTGAAACCTGATGATGTTCCTTGAAGGATGGCTTCACCACCCTGTTGTTCCGCAGAGTTCGGGCACAGGCCACTTTCCGTGTAGGCCCTGCGTAGGTTTCAGGCCACGTCTAGCTTTGGGAAACGAGATGTTAGGGGAAAGGTGCTCTCCACGAAGTGGTTCATGCAGTTGGCACAGAGGAACTCTCGTTGTGGGCCCTACCTTTGTCTTCCAACTATTCTCACTGAGTGCAAAGAGATGCAGTTACCTGAGAGATGTTTTCCCCACAGTGTTGTACCACAGAGTTGAGCGATCCGTGCCACTTCCTCACCCCCACCCCCACCCCCACCCCCACCCCCCATAGGCCCTGGGAGTTTTCGAACACTTTTAATTTCATCCAGCGAAAGCACAGGGCCGTTGAAAGAGGGCTTCACCGCCATGTGGTTTCAGAGATTCGAGGTATGGCCCTTCCCACACACGCCCCCGCATGGTTGAGGTTTTCAGACGCTCCTCACCTCGTGATACAAGGTGTTCCTGGAAAAGTGGCTTCCGCCAAGTGCAGTTTGACAAAGGGTACGGCACTGCGGGCACAGGCCCTGCATAGTTTTGCCAACACTTGCGACTTACCCCAGACGACGTGTCTGCGGAATGATGGGTTCCCCGCAGTGTCGCACCGCAGAATGGAGTCTATGGCGCTCCGCGTGTAAGCCCCGCATAGGCTTTCCAAATTGTCTCACTTGGTGAGACCAGACGCTCCTGGAAAGAATTTTCTCACGACCGTGTGGTTTCAGAGAGTTGAGTTTATGGCACTTGCCTCATCGCCTTCTCCTAGGTTTTCAAACACTTGTAACAGCGAAAGCAGAATGTGCGTTGAAAGACGGCTCCACCACAGTGCAAGCAGGTGTTGTTTCCCAGCCTTGAGGATTTGACACTGTCCACAGAGGCCCCGCCTAGCTTTTCCAACACTTCCAACTTCGTGATGCGAGACGGTAGTCGAAAAGGGGTTTGTTTCTGCAAAGTGCAGTGCGACAGAGCCTATGGCCCTATCGGCACAGGCCCTCCAGAGTTTTTCACAAAGTCTAACTTAGTGAGATGACAGGTTTGTTGGAGGATGGTTTCCCCACAGGGTTCTTTCCCAGGCTGGAGTCTGTGGCACTATGTGCCTAGGCCCCGCGTTCGTATTCACACCCTTCGAAGTTAGCGAACCGTGATGCTGGTTGCGAGAGGCTCCCTCCCGCGTATTCTCTCACTGGGTCGAGCACGTGTCACTTTCCAGATGGTTCCTGCCTGGGTGTGCATACCATGCGAGATGGTAGCGGAAAGGTGGTTTCTGCGGAGTGCAGTTGGACAGAGTCTATTATGTACTACGGCACGGTCAACACTGGACCCATAGCGATTTTTCAAAGCCTTCTAACGCAACGAAATGAGGCGAGTCTTGAAAGATGGTTCCCCGCTGTTGTTTCGCAGAGGTGAGGATTCGGCACTTTTACCGTGTAGGCCCTGCCCACGTTTTAAAAGAGTTCGCAGCGAAACCTTGATAGACTTAGTTGGGAAGACTGTGAGACCCCAGTGCTGTTTCCAGAGGCGAGGGTATGGCACTTGCCGCATAAGCCCGCCATCCGTTTTCGACACAGCAGCCTCAGTGAGACAAGATGCTAGTGGAAAGATGGCTTGCCCAGGGCGTTTCGTGCGGTGGAGTGCCTGGCACCTTGGGTGTAGGTCGGCACGGGTTTTCCAACGTGTGGCTTACCGCAACTCGGTGTTAGTTCCTCAGCTGATTCCTGCACACTTTCGTTTCTCGGGGTTGAGTGCATGGCCGTGGCGTCGTGGGCCCCGCATGGGTTTTCAAGCGCTACGTAACCTTACTGACACGAGGTGCCCGTTGAAAGATGGTTTCGCCATCTTGTTCTTTGCCAAGAGGTGAGCGTACGGCACGTTGCGGGGCGGGGGGCACAGTCCTCGCACGGCTGTTCCAACACCTCTCACCTGGGGGAACCCAGACGTTAGCCGGGAAGATGGTTTCTCCACAGCGATCTTTCAGAGTCGGGTGTGTGCCACTTTGCCCCCAGGGTTGCCGGCATTGGGTTTCAGACGCTTCAAAGTGAGTGAAACAAGACGTTACTCGAAAGACGGTGATCCCACCGTGTTGTTCCTCGGAGGGGAGTATAGGGCACCTTATGCTTCGGCCCCGCAAGGATGTTCCAGCCCTCCTAAATGAGTGGAGACTCAGGGTAGTTGAACGACGGTTTCACCACTCTGCCGTTTCACAGAGTTGAGTAGCTGGCCCGCTCCGCATACGCCCTGCAGAGTAGAGTCTTCAAACGTATTCGGCAGAGCGAAACCAGACGGGACTTGAACCAGACGGCCTCCCCACAAGTGCTGTGTCACAGAGTTCAGTATGGGGCATGTTTCCCGCTAGGCCTCGCCATAGGTTTTCAGGCACTTTTAACTTACACGAGGTGACTGTGGAAAGATGGCTTCCCGACCGCGTCCGTTGTGTTGGGTACATGGCGCTTTCCATGGAGACCCTGCATTTCCTTTCCAGCATTTCTGACTTCCGGAAACAATGTCTGAGTTGAAAGACGGTCCCTCTCCCCCTTCCTCCTCCACCCTCTCCCCCCGTCCCCCCTCCCATACACACACACACACACGCACACACACACACACACACAGTGTCGTCTCACAGAGTTGATTGACTCTACGGCACTTTCCTCAGGGGCCCCCGCATGGTTTTCAGACACGCGTCAGCCAAACCAGCTGTGAGTCGAAGGATGTGTAAGCAGCCGTGTTGCTTCCAAGAGTTGAGTACATGGCCCTTTCCGTGCAGCTGCCCCCACAGGTGCTCAAACACTTGTAACTGTGAAAGGAGACGTTAGATGAAAGACCGTCGCACTCCAAGGGTTGTCTCGCAGAGCTGAGGACAAGGCCCTTTCCGCATAGGGCCTGCGTTCGTTTTCAGACACTTCTAACCTAATGAAGCAAGTCGATCGTTGAAAGGTAGTTCCCCGGTGTCTCACAGAGTTGAGTATACGGCCCTTGCCGTGGAGCACCCGCAGGCATCTCAAACGCTCGTAACTTAGTGAACCAAGGTGCGAGTGGAAGGAGGATGGTCACCCCGCAGCGTCGATTCGCAGAGTTGAGCGTATGTGACCCTTTCCACCCTTTCCGCCCTGCCTGGTGTTTCACGAACCCTTCTGGGTTCGTGACGTCACAGACTAGTGACACGCTGGTGTCACCACCCTGGTGTGTCGCAGACTGCAGTAGATGGCGGCGCTTCCCTCCGAGTTCCTCGCACGCCTTCACAAACAGGACCAACTTGGTGAAACGAGAAGCTAGTTGAAACCATGGATTCCGCACCGTGTGGCTTGAGAGAGTTGAGTACGTGGCGCTTTCCCCATCGGCCCCGCGTCCGTTTTCAATCGCCTGTACCATCGTGAAACCAGATTTCATTCAAAAGAGAGTTTCTCCACGATACTTGTTTCCACACGCTCGCGCGTATTGTGTCCCTTTCCCCACAGTTTTCCGCAGGTGTTTCCACACACGTCTAACGTAGTGAAACCTGATGATGTTCCTTGAAGGATGGCTTCACCACCCTGTTGTTCCGCAGAGTTCGGGCACAGGCCACTTTCCGTGTAGGCCCTGCGTAGGTTTCAGGCCACGTCTAGCTTTGGGAAACGAGATGTTAGGGGAAAGGTGCTCTCCACGAAGTGGTTCATGCAGTTGGCACAGAGGAACTCTCGTTGTGGGCCCTACCTTTGTCTTCCAACTATTCTCACTGAGTGCAAAGAGATGCAGTTACCTGAGAGATGTTTTCCCCACAGTGTTGTACCACAGAGTTGAGCGATCCGTGCCACTTCCTCACCCCCACCCCCACCCCCACCCCCACCCCCCATAGGCCCTGGGAGTTTTCGAACACTTTTAATTTCATCCAGCGAAAGCACAGGGCCGTTGAAAGAGGGCTTCACCGCCATGTGGTTTCAGAGATTCGAGGTATGGCCCTTCCCACACACGCCCCCGCATGGTTGAGGTTTTCAGACGCTCCTCACCTCGTGATACAAGGTGTTCCTGGAAAAGTGGCTTCCGCCAAGTGCAGTTTGACAAAGGGTACGGCACTGCGGGCACAGGCCCTGCATAGTTTTGCCAACACTTGCGACTTACCCCAGACGACGTGTCTGCGGAATGATGGGTTCCCCGCAGTGTCGCACCGCAGAATGGAGTCTATGGCGCTCCGCGTGTAAGCCCCGCATAGGCTTTCCAAATTGTCTCACTTGGTGAGACCAGACGCTCCTGGAAAGAATTTTCTCACGACCGTGTGGTTTCAGAGAGTTGAGTTTATGGCACTTGCCTCATCGCCTTCTCCTAGGTTTTCAAACACTTGTAACAGCGAAAGCAGAATGTGCGTTGAAAGACGGCTCCACCACAGTGCAAGCAGGTGTTGTTTCCCAGCCTTGAGGATTTGACACTGTCCACAGAGGCCCCGCCTAGCTTTTCCAACACTTCCAACTTCGTGATGCGAGACGGTAGTCGAAAAGGGGTTTGTTTCTGCAAAGTGCAGTGCGACAGAGCCTATGGCCCTATCGGCACAGGCCCTCCAGAGTTTTTCACAAAGTCTAACTTAGTGAGATGACAGGTTTGTTGGAGGATGGTTTCCCCACAGGGTTCTTTCCCAGGCTGGAGTCTGTGGCACTATGTGCCTAGGCCCCGCGTTCGTATTCACACCCTTCGAAGTTAGCGAACCGTGATGCTGGTTGCGAGAGGCTCCCTCCCGCGTATTCTCTCACTGGGTCGAGCACGTGTCACTTTCCAGATGGTTCCTGCCTAGGTGTGCATACCATGCGAGATGGTAGCGGAAAGGTGGTTTCTGCGGAGTGCAGTTGGACAGAGTCTATTATGTACTACGGCACGGTCAACACTGGACCCATAGCGATTTTTCAAAGCCTTCTAACGCAACGAAATGAGGCGAGTCTTGAAAGATGGTTCCCCGCTGTTGTTTCGCAGAGGTGAGGATTCGGCACTTTTACCGTGTAGGCCCTGCCCACGTTTTAAAAGAGTTCGCAGCGAAACCTTGATAGACTTAGTTGGGAAGACTGTGAGACCCCAGTGCTGTTTCCAGAGGCGAGGGTATGGCACTTGCCGCATAAGCCCGCCATCCGTTTTCGACACAGCAGCCTCAGTGAGACAAGATGCTAGTGGAAAGATGGCTTGCCCAGGGCGTTTCGTGCGGTGGAGTGCCTGGCACCTTGGGTGTAGGTCGGCACGGGTTTTCCAACGTGTGGCTTACCGCAACTCGGTGTTAGTTCCTCAGCTGATTCCTGCACACTTTCGTTTCTCGGGGTTGAGTGCATGGCCGTGGCGTCGTGGGCCCCGCATGGGTTTTCAAGCGCTACGTAACCTTACTGACACGAGGTGCCCGTTGAAAGATGGTTTCGCCATCTTGTTCTTTGCCAAGAGGTGAGCGTACGGCACGTTGCGGGGCGGGGGGCACAGTCCTCGCACGGCTGTTCCAACACCTCTCACCTGGGGGAACCCAGACGTTAGCCGGGAAGATGGTTTCTCCACAGCGATCTTTCAGAGTCGGGTGTGTGCCACTTTGCCCCCAGGGTTGCCGGCATTGGGTTTCAGACGCTTCAAAGTGAGTGAAACAAGACGTTACTCGAAAGACGGTGATCCCACCGTGTTGTTCCTCGGAGGGGAGTATAGGGCACCTTATGCTTCGGCCCCGCAAGGATGTTCCAGCCCTCCTAAATGAGTGGAGACTCAGGGTAGTTGAACGACGGTTTCACCACTCTGCCGTTTCACAGAGTTGAGTAGCTGGCCCGCTCCGCATACGCCCTGCAGAGTAGAGTCTTCAAACGTATTCGGCAGAGCGAAACCAGACGGGACTTGAACCAGACGGCCTCCCCACAAGTGCTGTGTCACAGAGTTCAGTATGGGGCATGTTTCCCGCTAGGCCTCGCCATAGGTTTTCAGGCACTTTTAACTTACACGAGGTGACTGTGGAAAGATGGCTTCCCGACCGCGTCCGTTGTGTTGGGTACATGGCGCTTTCCATGGAGACCCTGCATTTCCTTTCCAGCATTTCTGACTTCCGGAAACAATGTCTGAGTTGAAAGACGGTCCCTCTCCCCCTTCCTCCTCCACCCTCTCCCCCCGTCCCCCCTCCCATACACACACACACACACGCACACACACACACACACACAGTGTCGTCTCACAGAGTTGATTGACTCTACGGCACTTTCCTCAGGGGCCCCCGCATGGTTTTCAGACACGCGTCAGCCAAACCAGCTGTGAGTCGAAGGATGTGTAAGCAGCCGTGTTGCTTCCAAGAGTTGAGTACATGGCCCTTTCCGTGCAGCTGCCCCCACAGGTGCTCAAACACTTGTAACTGTGAAAGGAGACGTTAGATGAAAGACCGTCGCACTCCAAGGGTTGTCTCGCAGAGCTGAGGACAAGGCCCTTTCCGCATAGGGCCTGCGTTCGTTTTCAGACACTTCTAACCTAATGAAGCAAGTCGATCGTTGAAAGGTAGTTCCCCGGTGTCTCACAGAGTTGAGTATACGGCCCTTGCCGTGGAGCACCCGCAGGCATCTCAAACGCTCGTAACTTAGTGAACCAAGGTGCGAGTGGAAGGAGGATGGTCACCCCGCAGCGTCGATTCGCAGAGTTGAGCGTATGTGACCCTTTCCACCCTTTCCGCCCTGCCTGGTGTTTCACGAACCCTTCTGGGTTCGTGACGTCACAGACTAGTGACACGCTGGTGTCACCACCCTGGTGTGTCGCAGACTGCAGTAGATGGCGGCGCTTCCCTCCGAGTTCCTCGCACGCCTTCACAAACAGGACCAACTTGGTGAAACGAGAAGCTAGTTGAAACCATGGATTCCGCACCGTGTGGCTTGAGAGAGTTGAGTACGTGGCGCTTTCCCCATCGGCCCCGCGTCCGTTTTCAATCGCCTGTACCATCGTGAAACCAGATTTCAGTCAAAAGAGAGTTTCTCCACGATACTTGTTTCCACACGCTCGCGCGTATTGTGTCCCTTTCCCCACAGTTTTCCGCAGGTGTTTCCACACACGTCTAACGTAGTGAAACCTGATGATGTTCCTTGAAGGATGGCTTCACCACCCTGTTGTTCCGCAGAGTTCGGGCACAGGCCACTTTCCGTGTAGGCCCTGCGTAGGTTTCAGGCCACGTCTAGCTTTGGGAAACGAGATGTTAGGGGAAAGGTGCTCTCCACGAAGTGGTTCATGCAGTTGGCACAGAGGAACTCTCGTTGTGGGCCCTACCTTTGTCTTCCAACTATTCTCACTGAGTGCAAAGAGATGCAGTTACCTGAGAGATGTTTTCCCCACAGTGTTGTACCACAGAGTTGAGCGATCCGTGCCACTTCCTCACCCCCACCCCCACCCCCACCCCCACCCCCACCCCCCATAGGCCCTGGGAGTTTTCGAACACTTTTAATTTCATCCAGCGAAAGCACAGGGCCGTTGAAAGAGGGCTTCACCGCCATGTGGTTTCAGAGATTCGAGGTATGGCCCTTCCCACACACGCCCCCGCATGGTTGAGGTTTTCAGACGCTCCTCACCTCGTGATACAAGGTGTTCCTGGAAAAGTGGCTTCCGCCAAGTGCAGTTTGACAAAGGGTACGGCACTGCGGGCACAGGCCCTGCATAGTTTTGCCAACACTTGCGACTTACCCCAGACGACGTGTCTGCGGAATGATGGGTTCCCCGCAGTGTCGCACCGCAGAATGGAGTCTATGGCGCTCCGCGTGTAAGCCCCGCATAGGCTTTCCAAATTGTCTCACTTGGTGAGACCAGACGCTCCTGGAAAGAATTTTCTCACGACCGTGTGGTTTCAGAGAGTTGAGTTTATGGCACTTGCCTCATCGCCTTCTCCTAGGTTTTCAAACACTTGTAACAGCGAAAGCAGAATGTGCGTTGAAAGACGGCTCCACCACAGTGCAAGCAGGTGTTGTTTCCCAGCCTTGAGGATTTGACACTGTCCACAGAGGCCCCGCCTAGCTTTTCCAACACTTCCAACTTCGTGATGCGAGACGGTAGTCGAAAAGGGGTTTGTTTCTGCAAAGTGCAGTGCGACAGAGCCTATGGCCCTATCGGCACAGGCCCTCCAGAGTTTTTCACAAAGTCTAACTTAGTGAGATGACAGGTTTGTTGGAGGATGGTTTCCCCACAGGGTTCTTTCCCAGGCTGGAGTCTGTGGCACTATGTGCCTAGGCCCCGCGTTCGTATTCACACCCTTCGAAGTTAGCGAACCGTGATGCTGGTTGCGAGAGGCTCCCTCCCGCGTATTCTCTCACTGGGTCGAGCACGTGTCACTTTCCAGATGGTTCCTGCCTGGGTGTGCATACCATGCGAGATGGTAGCGGAAAGGTGGTTTCTGCGGAGTGCAGTTGGACAGAGTCTATTATGTACTACGGCACGGTCAACACTGGACCCATAGCGATTTTTCAAAGCCTTCTAACGCAACGAAATGAGGCGAGTCTTGAAAGATGGTTCCCCGCTGTTGTTTCGCAGAGGTGAGGATTCGGCACTTTTACCGTGTAGGCCCTGCCCACGTTTTAAAAGAGTTCGCAGCGAAACCTTGATAGACTTAGTTGGGAAGACTGTGAGACCCCAGTGCTGTTTCCAGAGGCGAGGGTATGGCACTTGCCGCATAAGCCCGCCATCCGTTTTCGACACAGCAGCCTCAGTGAGACAAGATGCTAGTGGAAAGATGGCTTGCCCAGGGCGTTTCGTGCGGTGGAGTGCCTGGCACCTTGGGTGTAGGTCGGCACGGGTTTTCCAACGTGTGGCTTACCGCAACTCGGTGTTAGTTCCTCAGCTGATTCCTGCACACTTTCGTTTCTCGGGGTTGAGTGCATGGCCGTGGCGTCGTGGGCCCCGCATGGGTTTTCAAGCGCTACGTAACCTTACTGACACGAGGTGCCCGTTGAAAGATGGTTTCGCCATCTTGTTCTTTGCCAAGAGGTGAGCGTACGGCACGTTGCGGGGCGGGGGGCACAGTCCTCGCACGGCTGTTCCAACACCTCTCACCTGGGGGAACCCAGACGTTAGCCGGGAAGATGGTTTCTCCACAGCGATCTTTCAGAGTCGGGTGTGTGCCACTTTGCCCCCAGGGTTGCCGGCATTGGGTTTCAGACGCTTCAAAGTGAGTGAAACAAGACGTTACTCGAAAGACGGTGATCCCACCGTGTTGTTCCTCGGAGGGGAGTATAGGGCACCTTATGCTTCGGCCCCGCAAGGATGTTCCAGCCCTCCTAAATGAGTGGAGACTCAGGGTAGTTGAACGACGGTTTCACCACTCTGCCGTTTCACAGAGTTGAGTAGCTGGCCCGCTCCGCATACGCCCTGCAGAGTAGAGTCTTCAAACGTATTCGGCAGAGCGAAACCAGACGGGACTTGAACCAGACGGCCTCCCCACAAGTGCTGTGTCACAGAGTTCAGTATGGGGCATGTTTCCCGCTAGGCCTCGCCATAGGTTTTCAGGCACTTTTAACTTACACGAGGTGACTGTGGAAAGATGGCTTCCCGACCGCGTCCGTTGTGTTGGGTACATGGCGCTTTCCATGGAGACCCTGCATTTCCTTTCCAGCATTTCTGACTTCCGGAAACAATGTCTGAGTTGAAAGACGGTCCCTCTCCCCCTTCCTCCTCCACCCTCTCCCCCCGTCCCCCCTCCCATACACACACACACACACGCACACACACACACACACACAGTGTCGTCTCACAGAGTTGATTGACTCTACGGCACTTTCCTCAGGGGCCCCCGCATGGTTTTCAGACACGCGTCAGCCAAACCAGCTGTGAGTCGAAGGATGTGTAAGCAGCCGTGTTGCTTCCAAGAGTTGAGTACATGGCCCTTTCCGTGCAGCTGCCCCCACAGGTGCTCAAACACTTGTAACTGTGAAAGGAGACGTTAGATGAAAGACCGTCGCACTCCAAGGGTTGTCTCGCAGAGCTGAGGACAAGGCCCTTTCCGCATAGGGCCTGCGTTCGTTTTCAGACACTTCTAACCTAATGAAGCAAGTCGATCGTTGAAAGGTAGTTCCCCGGTGTCTCACAGAGTTGAGTATACGGCCCTTGCCGTGGAGCACCCGCAGGCATCTCAAACGCTCGTAACTTAGTGAACCAAGGTGCGAGTGGAAGGAGGATGGTCACCCCGCAGCGTCGATTCGCAGAGTTGAGCGTATGTGACCCTTTCCACCCTTTCCGCCCTGCCTGGTGTTTCACGAACCCTTCTGGGTTCGTGACGTCACAGACTAGTGACACGCTGGTGTCACCACCCTGGTGTGTCGCAGACTGCAGTAGATGGCGGCGCTTCCCTCCGAGTTCCTCGCACGCCTTCACAAACAGGACCAACTTGGTGAAACGAGAAGCTAGTTGAAACCATGGATTCCGCACCGTGTGGCTTGAGAGAGTTGAGTACGTGGCGCTTTCCCCATCGGCCCCGCGTCCGTTTTCAATCGCCTGTACCATCGTGAAACCAGATTTCAGTCAAAAGAGAGTTTCTCCACGATACTTGTTTCCACACGCTCGCGCGTATTGTGTCCCTTTCCCCACAGTTTTCCGCAGGTGTTTCCACACACGTCTAACGTAGTGAAACCTGATGATGTTCCTTGAAGGATGGCTTCACCACCCTGTTGTTCCGCAGAGTTCGGGCACAGGCCACTTTCCGTGTAGGCCCTGCGTAGGTTTCAGGCCACGTCTAGCTTTGGGAAACGAGATGTTAGGGGAAAGGTGCTCTCCACGAAGTGGTTCATGCAGTTGGCACAGAGGAACTCTCGTTGTGGGCCCTACCTTTGTCTTCCAACTATTCTCACTGAGTGCAAAGAGATGCAGTTACCTGAGAGATGTTTTCCCCACAGTGTTGTACCACAGAGTTGAGCGATCCGTGCCACTTCCTCACCCCCACCCCCACCCCCACCCCCACCCCCCATAGGCCCTGGGAGTTTTCGAACACTTTTAATTTCATCCAGCGAAAGCACAGGGCCGTTGAAAGAGGGCTTCACCGCCATGTGGTTTCAGAGATTCGAGGTATGGCCCTTCCCACACACGCCCCCGCATGGTTGAGGTTTTCAGACGCTCCTCACCTCGTGATACAAGGTGTTCCTGGAAAAGTGGCTTCCGCCAAGTGCAGTTTGACAAAGGGTACGGCACTGCGGGCACAGGCCCTGCATAGTTTTGCCAACACTTGCGACTTACCCCAGACGACGTGTCTGCGGAATGATGGGTTCCCCGCAGTGTCGCACCGCAGAATGGAGTCTATGGCGCTCCGCGTGTAAGCCCCGCATAGGCTTTCCAAATTGTCTCACTTGGTGAGACCAGACGCTCCTGGAAAGAATTTTCTCACGACCGTGTGGTTTCAGAGAGTTGAGTTTATGGCACTTGCCTCATCGCCTTCTCCTAGGTTTTCAAACACTTGTAACAGCGAAAGCAGAATGTGCGTTGAAAGACGGCTCCACCACAGTGCAAGCAGGTGTTGTTTCCCAGCCTTGAGGATTTGACACTGTCCACAGAGGCCCCGCCTAGCTTTTCCAACACTTCCAACTTCGTGATGAGAGACGGTAGTCGAAAAGGGGTTTGTTTCTGCAAAGTGCAGTGCGACAGAGCCTATGGCCCTATCGGCACAGGCCCTCCAGAGTTTTTCACAAAGTCTAACTTAGTGAGATGACAGGTTTGTTGGAGGATGGTTTCCCCACAGGGTTCTTTCCCAGGCTGGAGTCTGTGGCACTATGTGCCTAGGCCCCGCGTTCGTATTCACACCCTTCGAAGTTAGCGAACCGTGATGCTGGTTGCGAGAGGCTCCCTCCCGCGTATTCTCTCACTGGGTCGAGCACGTGTCACTTTCCAGATGGTTCCTGCCTGGGTGTGCATACCATGCGAGATGGTAGCGGAAAGGTGGTTTCTGCGGAGTGCAGTTGGACAGAGTCTATTATGTACTACGGCACGGTCAACACTGGACCCATAGCGATTTTTCAAAGCCTTCTAACGCAACGAAATGAGGCGAGTCTTGAAAGATGGTTCCCCGCTGTTGTTTCGCAGAGGTGAGGATTCGGCACTTTTACCGTGTAGGCCCTGCCCACGTTTTAAAAGAGTTCGCAGCGAAACCTTGATAGACTTAGTTGGGAAGACTGTGAGACCCCAGTGCTGTTTCCAGAGGCGAGGGTATGGCACTTGCCGCATAAGCCCGCCATCCGTTTTCGACACAGCAGCCTCAGTGAGACAAGATGCTAGTGGAAAGATGGCTTGCCCAGGGCGTTTCGTGCGGTGGAGTGCCTGGCACCTTGGGTGTAGGTCGGCACGGGTTTTCCAACGTGTGGCTTACCGCAACTCGGTGTTAGTTCCTCAGCTGATTCCTGCACACTTTCGTTTCTCGGGGTTGAGTGCATGGCCGTGGCGTCGTGGGCCCCGCATGGGTTTTCAAGCGCTACGTAACCTTACTGACACGAGGTGCCCGTTGAAAGATGGTTTCGCCATCTTGTTCTTTGCCAAGAGGTGAGCGTACGGCACGTTGCGGGGCGGGGGGCACAGTCCTCGCACGGCTGTTCCAACACCTCTCACCTGGGGGAACCCAGACGTTAGCCGGGAAGATGGTTTCTCCACAGCGATCTTTCAGAGTCGGGTGTGTGCCACTTTGCCCCCAGGGTTGCCGGCATTGGGTTTCAGACGCTTCAAAGTGAGTGAAACAAGACGTTACTCGAAAGACGGTGATCCCACCGTGTTGTTCCTCGGAGGGGAGTATAGGGCACCTTATGCTTCGGCCCCGCAAGGATGTTCCAGCCCTCCTAAATGAGTGGAGACTCAGGGTAGTTGAACGACGGTTTCACCACTCTGCCGTTTCACAGAGTTGAGTAGCTGGCCCGCTCCGCATACGCCCTGCAGAGTAGAGTCTTCAAACGTATTCGGCAGAGCGAAACCAGACGGGACTTGAACCAGACGGCCTCCCCACAAGTGCTGTGTCACAGAGTTCAGTATGGGGCATGTTTCCCGCTAGGCCTCGCCATAGGTTTTCAGGCACTTTTAACTTACACGAGGTGACTGTGGAAAGATGGCTTCCCGACCGCGTCCGTTGTGTTGGGTACATGGCGCTTTCCATGGAGACCCTGCATTTCCTTTCCAGCATTTCTGACTTCCGGAAACAATGTCTGAGTTGAAAGACGGTCCCTCTCCCCCTTCCTCCTCCACCCTCTCCCCCCGTCCCCCCTCCCATACACACACACACACACGCACACACACACACACACACAGTGTCGTCTCACAGAGTTGATTGACTCTACGGCACTTTCCTCAGGGGCCCCCGCATGGTTTTCAGACACGCGTCAGCCAAACCAGCTGTGAGTCGAAGGATGTGTAAGCAGCCGTGTTGCTTCCAAGAGTTGAGTACATGGCCCTTTCCGTGCAGCTGCCCCCACAGGTGCTCAAACACTTGTAACTGTGAAAGGAGACGTTAGATGAAAGACCGTCGCACTCCAAGGGTTGTCTCGCAGAGCTGAGGACAAGGCCCTTTCCGCATAGGGCCTGCGTTCGTTTTCAGACACTTCTAACCTAATGAAGCAAGTCGATCGTTGAAAGGTAGTTCCCCGGTGTCTCACAGAGTTGAGTATACGGCCCTTGCCGTGGAGCACCCGCAGGCATCTCAAACGCTCGTAACTTAGTGAACCAAGGTGCGAGTGGAAGGAGGATGGTCACCCCGCAGCGTCGATTCGCAGAGTTGAGCGTATGTGACCCTTTCCACCCTTTCCGCCCTGCCTGGTGTTTCACGAACCCTTCTGGGTTCGTGACGTCACAGACTAGTGACACGCTGGTGTCACCACCCTGGTGTGTCGCAGACTGCAGTAGATGGCGGCGCTTCCCTCCGAGTTCCTCGCACGCCTTCACAAACAGGACCAACTTGGTGAAACGAGAAGCTAGTTGAAACCATGGATTCCGCACCGTGTGGCTTGAGAGAGTTGAGTACGTGGCGCTTTCCCCATCGGCCCCGCGTCCGTTTTCAATCGCCTGTACCATCGTGAAACCAGATTTCAGTCAAAAGAGAGTTTCTCCACGATACTTGTTTCCACACGCTCGCGCGTATTGTGTCCCTTTCCCCACAGTTTTCCGCAGGTGTTTCCACACACGTCTAACGTAGTGAAACCTGATGATGTTCCTTGAAGGATGGCTTCACCACCCTGTTGTTCCGCAGAGTTCGGGCACAGGCCACTTTCCGTGTAGGCCCTGCGTAGGTTTCAGGCCACGTCTAGCTTTGGGAAACGAGATGTTAGGGGAAAGGTGCTCTCCACGAAGTGGTTCATGCAGTTGGCACAGAGGAACTCTCGTTGTGGGCCCTACCTTTGTCTTCCAACTATTCTCACTGAGTGCAAAGAGATGCAGTTACCTGAGAGATGTTTTCCCCACAGTGTTGTACCACAGAGTTGAGCGATCCGTGCCACTTCCTCACCCCCACCCCCACCCCCACCCCCACCCCCCATAGGCCCTGGGAGTTTTCGAACACTTTTAATTTCATCCAGCGAAAGCACAGGGCCGTTGAAAGAGGGCTTCACCGCCATGTGGTTTCAGAGATTCGAGGTATGGCCCTTCCCACACACGCCCCCGCATGGTTGAGGTTTTCAGACGCTCCTCACCTCGTGATACAAGGTGTTCCTGGAAAAGTGGCTTCCGCCAAGTGCAGTTTGACAAAGGGTACGGCACTGCGGGCACAGGCCCTGCATAGTTTTGCCAACACTTGCGACTTACCCCAGACGACGTGTCTGCGGAATGATGGGTTCCCCGCAGTGTCGCACCGCAGAATGGAGTCTATGGCGCTCCGCGTGTAAGCCCCGCATAGGCTTTCCAAATTGTCTCACTTGGTGAGACCAGACGCTCCTGGAAAGAATTTTCTCACGACCGTGTGGTTTCAGAGAGTTGAGTTTATGGCACTTGCCTCATCGCCTTCTCCTAGGTTTTCAAACACTTGTAACAGCGAAAGCAGAATGTGCGTTGAAAGACGGCTCCACCACAGTGCAAGCAGGTGTTGTTTCCCAGCCTTGAGGATTTGACACTGTCCACAGAGGCCCCGCCTAGCTTTTC
Organism: Panthera onca; assembly: GCF_046562875.1. Taxonomy (NCBI): domain Eukaryota; kingdom Metazoa; phylum Chordata; class Mammalia; order Carnivora; family Felidae; genus Panthera; species Panthera onca. The sequence continues at coordinate 323,361 of NC_138351.1, forward strand.
CAACACTTCCAACTTCGTGATGCGAGACGGTAGTCGAAAAGGGGTTTGTTTCTGCAAAGTGCAGTGCGACAGAGCCTATGGCCCTATCGGCACAGGCCCTCCAGAGTTTTTCACAAAGTCTAACTTAGTGAGATGACAGGTTTGTTGGAGGATGGTTTCCCCACAGGGTTCTTTCCCAGGCTGGAGTCTGTGGCACTATGTGCCTAGGCCCCGCGTTCGTATTCACACCCTTCGAAGTTAGCGAACCGTGATGCTGGTTGCGAGAGGCTCCCTCCCGCGTATTCTCTCACTGGGTCGAGCACGTGTCACTTTCCAGATGGTTCCTGCCTAGGTGTGCATACCATGCGAGATGGTAGCGGAAAGGTGGTTTCTGCGGAGTGCAGTTGGACAGAGTCTATTATGTACTACGGCACGGTCAACACTGGACCCATAGCGATTTTTCAAAGCCTTCTAACGCAACGAAATGAGGCGAGTCTTGAAAGATGGTTCCCCGCTGTTGTTTCGCAGAGGTGAGGATTCGGCACTTTTACCGTGTAGGCCCTGCCCACGTTTTAAAAGAGTTCGCAGCGAAACCTTGATAGACTTAGTTGGGAAGACTGTGAGACCCCAGTGCTGTTTCCAGAGGCGAGGGTATGGCACTTGCCGCATAAGCCCGCCATCCGTTTTCGACACAGCAGCCTCAGTGAGACAAGATGCTAGTGGAAAGATGGCTTGCCCAGGGCGTTTCGTGCGGTGGAGTGCCTGGCACCTTGGGTGTAGGTCGGCACGGGTTTTCCAACGTGTGGCTTACCGCAACTCGGTGTTAGTTCCTCAGCTGATTCCTGCACACTTTCGTTTCTCGGGGTTGAGTGCATGGCCGTGGCGTCGTGGGCCCCGCATGGGTTTTCAAGCGCTACGTAACCTTACTGACACGAGGTGCCCGTTGAAAGATGGTTTCGCCATCTTGTTCTTTGCCAAGAGGTGAGCGTACGGCACGTTGCGGGGCGGGGGGCACAGTCCTCGCACGGCTGTTCCAACACCTCTCACCTGGGGGAACCCAGACGTTAGCCGGGAAGATGGTTTCTCCACAGCGATCTTTCAGAGTCGGGTGTGTGCCACTTTGCCCCCAGGGTTGCCGGCATTGGGTTTCAGACGCTTCAAAGTGAGTGAAACAAGACGTTACTCGAAAGACGGTGATCCCACCGTGTTGTTCCTCGGAGGGGAGTATAGGGCACCTTATGCTTCGGCCCCGCAAGGATGTTCCAGCCCTCCTAAATGAGTGGAGACTCAGGGTAGTTGAACGACGGTTTCACCACTCTGCCGTTTCACAGAGTTGAGTAGCTGGCCCGCTCCGCATACGCCCTGCAGAGTAGAGTCTTCAAACGTATTCGGCAGAGCGAAACCAGACGGGACTTGAACCAGACGGCCTCCCCACAAGTGCTGTGTCACAGAGTTCAGTATGGGGCATGTTTCCCGCTAGGCCTCGCCATAGGTTTTCAGGCACTTTTAACTTACACGAGGTGACTGTGGAAAGATGGCTTCCCGACCGCGTCCGTTGTGTTGGGTACATGGCGCTTTCCATGGAGACCCTGCATTTCCTTTCCAGCATTTCTGACTTCCGGAAACAATGTCTGAGTTGAAAGACGGTCCCTCTCCCCCTTCCTCCTCCACCCTCTCCCCCCGTCCCCCCTCCCATACACACACACACACACGCACACACACACACACACAGTGTCGTCTCACAGAGTTGATTGACTCTACGGCACTTTCCTCAGGGGCCCCCGCATGGTTTTCAGACACGCGTCAGCCAAACCAGCTGTGAGTCGAAGGATGTGTAAGCAGCCGTGTTGCTTCCAAGAGTTGAGTACATGGCCCTTTCCGTGCAGCTGCCCCCACAGGTGCTCAAACACTTGTAACTGTGAAAGGAGACGTTAGATGAAAGACCGTCGCACTCCAAGGGTTGTCTCGCAGAGCTGAGGACAAGGCCCTTTCCGCATAGGGCCTGCGTTCGTTTTCAGACACTTCTAACCTAATGAAGCAAGTCGATCGTTGAAAGGTAGTTCCCCGGTGTCTCACAGAGTTGAGTATACGGCCCTTGCCGTGGAGCACCCGCAGGCATCTCAAACGCTCGTAACTTAGTGAACCAAGGTGCGAGTGGAAGGAGGATGGTCACCCCGCAGCGTCGATTCGCAGAGTTGAGCGTATGTGACCCTTTCCACCCTTTCCGCCCTGCCTGGTGTTTCACGAACCCTTCTGGGTTCGTGACGTCACAGACTAGTGACACGCTGGTGTCACCACCCTGGTGTGTCGCAGACTGCAGTAGATGGCGGCGCTTCCCTCCGAGTTCCTCGCACGCCTTCACAAACAGGACCAACTTGGTGAAACGAGAAGCTAGTTGAAACCATGGATTCCGCACCGTGTGGCTTGAGAGAGTTGAGTACGTGGCGCTTTCCCCATCGGCCCCGCGTCCGTTTTCAATCGCCTGTACCATCGTGAAACCAGATTTCAGTCAAAAGAGAGTTTCTCCACGATACTTGTTTCCACACGCTCGCGCGTATTGTGTCCCTTTCCCCACAGTTTTCCGCAGGTGTTTCCACACACGTCTAACGTAGTGAAACCTGATGATGTTCCTTGAAGGATGGCTTCACCACCCTGTTGTTCCGCAGAGTTCGGGCACAGGCCACTTTCCGTGTAGGCCCTGCGTAGGTTTCAGGCCACGTCTAGCTTTGGGAAACGAGATGTTAGGGGAAAGGTGCTCTCCACGAAGTGGTTCATGCAGTTGGCACAGAGGAACTCTCGTTGTGGGCCCTACCTTTGTCTTCCAACTATTCTCACTGAGTGCAAAGAGATGCAGTTACCTGAGAGATGTTTTCCCCACAGTGTTGTACCACAGAGTTGAGCGATCCGTGCCACTTCCTCACCCCCACCCCCACCCCCACCCCCACCCCCCATAGGCCCTGGGAGTTTTCGAACACTTTTAATTTCATCCAGCGAAAGCACAGGGCCGTTGAAAGAGGGCTTCACCGCCATGTGGTTTCAGAGATTCGAGGTATGGCCCTTCCCACACACGCCCCCGCATGGTTGAGGTTTTCAGACGCTCCTCACCTCGTGATACAAGGTGTTCCTGGAAAAGTGGCTTCCGCCAAGTGCAGTTTGACAAAGGGTACGGCACTGCGGGCACAGGCCCTGCATAGTTTTGCCAACACTTGCGACTTACCCCAGACGACGTGTCTGCGGAATGATGGGTTCCCCGCAGTGTCGCACCGCAGAATGGAGTCTATGGCGCTCCGCGTGTAAGCCCCGCATAGGCTTTCCAAATTGTCTCACTTGGTGAGACCAGACGCTCCTGGAAAGAATTTTCTCACGACCGTGTGGTTTCAGAGAGTTGAGTTTATGGCACTTGCCTCATCGCCTTCTCCTAGGTTTTCAAACACTTGTAACAGCGAAAGCAGAATGTGCGTTGAAAGACGGCTCCACCACAGTGCAAGCAGGTGTTGTTTCCCAGCCTTGAGGATTTGACACTGTCCACAGAGGCCCCGCCTAGCTTTTCCAACACTTCCAACTTCGTGATGCGAGACGGTAGTCGAAAAGGGGTTTGTTTCTGCAAAGTGCAGTGCGACAGAGCCTATGGCCCTATCGGCACAGGCCCTCCAGAGTTTTTCACAAAGTCTAACTTAGTGAGATGACAGGTTTGTTGGAGGATGGTTTCCCCACAGGGTTCTTTCCCAGGCTGGAGTCTGTGGCACTATGTGCCTAGGCCCCGCGTTCGTATTCACACCCTTCGAAGTTAGCGAACCGTGATGCTGGTTGCGAGAGGCTCCCTCCCGCGTATTCTCTCACTGGGTCGAGCACGTGTCACTTTCCAGATGGTTCCTGCCTGGGTGTGCATACCATGCGAGATGGTAGCGGAAAGGTGGTTTCTGCGGAGTGCAGTTGGACAGAGTCTATTATGTACTACGGCACGGTCAACACTGGACCCATAGCGATTTTTCAAAGCCTTCTAACGCAACGAAATGAGGCGAGTCTTGAAAGATGGTTCCCCGCTGTTGTTTCGCAGAGGTGAGGATTCGGCACTTTTACCGTGTAGGCCCTGCCCACGTTTTAAAAGAGTTCGCAGCGAAACCTTGATAGACTTAGTTGGGAAGACTGTGAGACCCCAGTGCTGTTTCCAGAGGCGAGGGTATGGCACTTGCCGCATAAGCCCGCCATCCGTTTTCGACACAGCAGCCTCAGTGAGACAAGATGCTAGTGGAAAGATGGCTTGCCCAGGGCGTTTCGTGCGGTGGAGTGCCTGGCACCTTGGGTGTAGGTCGGCACGGGTTTTCCAACGTGTGGCTTACCGCAACTCGGTGTTAGTTCCTCAGCTGATTCCTGCACACTTTCGTTTCTCGGGGTTGAGTGCATGGCCGTGGCGTCGTGGGCCCCGCATGGGTTTTCAAGCGCTACGTAACCTTACTGACACGAGGTGCCCGTTGAAAGATGGTTTCGCCATCTTGTTCTTTGCCAAGAGGTGAGCGTACGGCACGTTGCGGGGCGGGGGGCACAGTCCTCGCACGGCTGTTCCAACACCTCTCACCTGGGGGAACCCAGACGTTAGCCGGGAAGATGGTTTCTCCACAGCGATCTTTCAGAGTCGGGTGTGTGCCACTTTGCCCCCAGGGTTGCCGGCATTGGGTTTCAGACGCTTCAAAGTGAGTGAAACAAGACGTTACTCGAAAGACGGTGATCCCACCGTGTTGTTCCTCGGAGGGGAGTATAGGGCACCTTATGCTTCGGCCCCGCAAGGATGTTCCAGCCCTCCTAAATGAGTGGAGACTCAGGGTAGTTGAACGACGGTTTCACCACTCTGCCGTTTCACAGAGTTGAGTAGCTGGCCCGCTCCGCATACGCCCTGCAGAGTAGAGTCTTCAAACGTATTCGGCAGAGCGAAACCAGACGGGACTTGAACCAGACGGCCTCCCCACAAGTGCTGTGTCACAGAGTTCAGTATGGGGCATGTTTCCCGCTAGGCCTCGCCATAGGTTTTCAGGCACTTTTAACTTACACGAGGTGACTGTGGAAAGATGGCTTCCCGACCGCGTCCGTTGTGTTGGGTACATGGCGCTTTCCATGGAGACCCTGCATTTCCTTTCCAGCATTTCTGACTTCCGGAAACAATGTCTGAGTTGAAAGACGGTCCCTCTCCCCCTTCCTCCTCCACCCTCTCCCCCCGTCCCCCCTCCCATACACACACACACACACACACACACACACACAGTGTCGTCTCACAGAGTTGATTGACTCTACGGCACTTTCCTCAGGGGCCCCCGCATGGTTTTCAGACACGCGTCAGCCAAACCAGCTGTGAGTCGAAGGATGTGTAAGCAGCCGTGTTGCTTCCAAGAGTTGAGTACATGGCCCTTTCCGTGCAGCTGCCCCCACAGGTGCTCAAACACTTGTAACTGTGAAAGGAGACGTTAGATGAAAGACCGTCGCACTCCAAGGGTTGTCTCGCAGAGCTGAGGACAAGGCCCTTTCCGCATAGGGCCTGCGTTCGTTTTCAGACACTTCTAACCTAATGAAGCAAGTCGATCGTTGAAAGGTAGTTCCCCGGTGTCTCACAGAGTTGAGTATACGGCCCTTGCCGTGGAGCACCCGCAGGCATCTCAAACGCTCGTAACTTAGTGAACCAAGGTGCGAGTGGAAGGAGGATGGTCACCCCGCAGCGTCGATTCGCAGAGTTGAGCGTATGTGACCCTTTCCACCCTTTCCGCCCTGCCTGGTGTTTCACGAACCCTTCTGGGTTCGTGACGTCACAGACTAGTGACACGCTGGTGTCACCACCCTGGTGTGTCGCAGACTGCAGTAGATGGCGGCGCTTCCCTCCGAGTTCCTCGCACGCCTTCACAAACAGGACCAACTTGGTGAAACGAGAAGCTAGTTGAAACCATGGATTCCGCACCGTGTGGCTTGAGAGAGTTGAGTACGTGGCGCTTTCCCCATCGGCCCCGCGTCCGTTTTCAATCGCCTGTACCATCGTGAAACCAGATTTCATTCAAAAGAGAGTTTCTCCACGATACTTGTTTCCACACGCTCGCGCGTATTGTGTCCCTTTCCCCACAGTTTTCCGCAGGTGTTTCCACACACGTCTAACGTAGTGAAACCTGATGATGTTCCTTGAAGGATGGCTTCACCACCCTGTTGTTCCGCAGAGTTCGGGCACAGGCCACTTTCCGTGTAGGCCCTGCGTAGGTTTCAGGCCACGTCTAGCTTTGGGAAACGAGATGTTAGGGGAAAGGTGCTCTCCACGAAGTGGTTCATGCAGTTGGCACAGAGGAACTCTCGTTGTGGGCCCTACCTTTGTCTTCCAACTATTCTCACTGAGTGCAAAGAGATGCAGTTACCTGAGAGATGTTTTCCCCACAGTGTTGTACCACAGAGTTGAGCGATCCGTGCCACTTCCTCACCCCCACCCCCACCCCCACCCCCACCCCCCATAGGCCCTGGGAGTTTTCGAACACTTTTAATTTCATCCAGCGAAAGCACAGGGCCGTTGAAAGAGGGCTTCACCGCCATGTGGTTTCAGAGATTCGAGGTATGGCCCTTCCCACACACGCCCCCGCATGGTTGAGGTTTTCAGACGCTCCTCACCTCGTGATACAAGGTGTTCCTGGAAAAGTGGCTTCCGCCAAGTGCAGTTTGACAAAGGGTACGGCACTGCGGGCACAGGCCCTGCATAGTTTTGCCAACACTTGCGACTTACCCCAGACGACGTGTCTGCGGAATGATGGGTTCCCCGCAGTGTCGCACCGCAGAATGGAGTCTATGGCGCTCCGCGTGTAAGCCCCGCATAGGCTTTCCAAATTGTCTCACTTGGTGAGACCAGACGCTCCTGGAAAGAATTTTCTCACGACCGTGTGGTTTCAGAGAGTTGAGTTTATGGCACTTGCCTCATCGCCTTCTCCTAGGTTTTCAAACACTTGTAACAGCGAAAGCAGAATGTGCGTTGAAAGACGGCTCCACCACAGTGCAAGCAGGTGTTGTTTCCCAGCCTTGAGGATTTGACACTGTCCACAGAGGCCCCGCCTAGCTTTTCCAACACTTCCAACTTCGTGATGCGAGACGGTAGTCGAAAAGGGGTTTGTTTCTGCAAAGTGCAGTGCGACAGAGCCTATGGCCCTATCGGCACAGGCCCTCCAGAGTTTTTCACAAAGTCTAACTTAGTGAGATGACAGGTTTGTTGGAGGATGGTTTCCCCACAGGGTTCTTTCCCAGGCTGGAGTCTGTGGCACTATGTGCCTAGGCCCCGCGTTCGTATTCACACCCTTCGAAGTTAGCGAACCGTGATGCTGGTTGCGAGAGGCTCCCTCCCGCGTATTCTCTCACTGGGTCGAGCACGTGTCACTTTCCAGATGGTTCCTGCCTGGGTGTGCATACCATGCGAGATGGTAGCGGAAAGGTGGTTTCTGCGGAGTGCAGTTGGACAGAGTCTATTATGTACTACGGCACGGTCAACACTGGACCCATAGCGATTTTTCAAAGCCTTCTAACGCAACGAAATGAGGCGAGTCTTGAAAGATGGTTCCCCGCTGTTGTTTCGCAGAGGTGAGGATTCGGCACTTTTACCGTGTAGGCCCTGCCCACGTTTTAAAAGAGTTCGCAGCGAAACCTTGATAGACTTAGTTGGGAAGACTGTGAGACCCCAGTGCTGTTTCCAGAGGCGAGGGTATGGCACTTGCCGCATAAGCCCGCCATCCGTTTTCGACACAGCAGCCTCAGTGAGACAAGATGCTAGTGGAAAGATGGCTTGCCCAGGGCGTTTCGTGCGGTGGAGTGCCTGGCACCTTGGGTGTAGGTCGGCACGGGTTTTCCAACGTGTGGCTTACCGCAACTCGGTGTTAGTTCCTCAGCTGATTCCTGCACACTTTCGTTTCTCGGGGTTGAGTGCATGGCCGTGGCGTCGTGGGCCCCGCATGGGTTTTCAAGCGCTACGTAACCTTACTGACACGAGGTGCCCGTTGAAAGATGGTTTCGCCATCTTGTTCTTTGCCAAGAGGTGAGCGTACGGCACGTTGCGGGGCGGGGGGCACAGTCCTCGCACGGCTGTTCCAACACCTCTCACCTGGGGGAACCCAGACGTTAGCCGGGAAGATGGTTTCTCCACAGCGATCTTTCAGAGTCGGGTGTGTGCCACTTTGCCCCCAGGGTTGCCGGCATTGGGTTTCAGACGCTTCAAAGTGAGTGAAACAAGACGTTACTCGAAAGACGGTGATCCCACCGTGTTGTTCCTCGGAGGGGAGTATAGGGCACCTTATGCTTCGGCCCCGCAAGGATGTTCCAGCCCTCCTAAATGAGTGGAGACTCAGGGTAGTTGAACGACGGTTTCACCACTCTGCCGTTTCACAGAGTTGAGTAGCTGGCCCGCTCCGCATACGCCCTGCAGAGTAGAGTCTTCAAACGTATTCGGCAGAGCGAAACCAGACGGGACTTGAACCAGACGGCCTCCCCACAAGTGCTGTGTCACAGAGTTCAGTATGGGGCATGTTTCCCGCTAGGCCTCGCCATAGGTTTTCAGGCACTTTTAACTTACACGAGGTGACTGTGGAAAGATGGCTTCCCGACCGCGTCCGTTGTGTTGGGTACATGGCGCTTTCCATGGAGACCCTGCATTTCCTTTCCAGCATTTCTGACTTCCGGAAACAATGTCTGAGTTGAAAGACGGTCCCTCTCCCCCTTCCTCCTCCACCCTCTCCCCCCGTCCCCCCTCCCATACACACACACACACACGCACACACACACACACACACAGTGTCGTCTCACAGAGTTGATTGACTCTACGGCACTTTCCTCAGGGGCCCCCGCATGGTTTTCAGACACGCGTCAGCCAAACCAGCTGTGAGTCGAAGGATGTGTAAGCAGCCGTGTTGCTTCCAAGAGTTGAGTACATGGCCCTTTCCGTGCAGCTGCCCCCACAGGTGCTCAAACACTTGTAACTGTGAAAGGAGACGTTAGATGAAAGACCGTCGCACTCCAAGGGTTGTCTCGCAGAGCTGAGGACAAGGCCCTTTCCGCATAGGGCCTGCGTTCGTTTTCAGACACTTCTAACCTAATGAAGCAAGTCGATCGTTGAAAGGTAGTTCCCCGGTGTCTCACAGAGTTGAGTATACGGCCCTTGCCGTGGAGCACCCGCAGGCATCTCAAACGCTCGTAACTTAGTGAACCAAGGTGCGAGTGGAAGGAGGATGGTCACCCCGCAGCGTCGATTCGCAGAGTTGAGCGTATGTGACCCTTTCCACCCTTTCCGCCCTGCCTGGTGTTTCACGAACCCTTCTGGGTTCGTGACGTCACAGACTAGTGACACGCTGGTGTCACCACCCTGGTGTGTCGCAGACTGCAGTAGATGGCGGCGCTTCCCTCCGAGTTCCTCGCACGCCTTCACAAACAGGACCAACTTGGTGAAACGAGAAGCTAGTTGAAACCATGGATTCCGCACCGTGTGGCTTGAGAGAGTTGAGTACGTGGCGCTTTCCCCATCGGCCCCGCGTCCGTTTTCAATCGCCTGTACCATCGTGAAACCAGATTTCATTCAAAAGAGAGTTTCTCCACGATACTTGTTTCCACACGCTCGCGCGTATTGTGTCCCTTTCCCCACAGTTTTCCGCAGGTGTTTCCACACACGTCTAACGTAGTGAAACCTGATGATGTTCCTTGAAGGATGGCTTCACCACCCTGTTGTTCCGCAGAGTTCGGGCACAGGCCACTTTCCGTGTAGGCCCTGCGTAGGTTTCAGGCCACGTCTAGCTTTGGGAAACGAGATGTTAGGGGAAAGGTGCTCTCCACGAAGTGGTTCATGCAGTTGGCACAGAGGAACTCTCGTTGTGGGCCCTACCTTTGTCTTCCAACTATTCTCACTGAGTGCAAAGAGATGCAGTTACCTGAGAGATGTTTTCCCCACAGTGTTGTACCACAGAGTTGAGCGATCCGTGCCACTTCCTCACCCCCACCCCCACCCCCACCCCCACCCCCCATAGGCCCTGGGAGTTTTCGAACACTTTTAATTTCATCCAGCGAAAGCACAGGGCCGTTGAAAGAGGGCTTCACCGCCATGTGGTTTCAGAGATTCGAGGTATGGCCCTTCCCACACACGCCCCCGCATGGTTGAGGTTTTCAGACGCTCCTCACCTCGTGATACAAGGTGTTCCTGGAAAAGTGGCTTCCGCCAAGTGCAGTTTGACAAAGGGTACGGCACTGCGGGCACAGGCCCTGCATAGTTTTGCCAACACTTGCGACTTACCCCAGACGACGTGTCTGCGGAATGATGGGTTCCCCGCAGTGTCGCACCGCAGAATGGAGTCTATGGCGCTCCGCGTGTAAGCCCCGCATAGGCTTTCCAAATTGTCTCACTTGGTGAGACCAGACGCTCCTGGAAAGAATTTTCTCACGACCGTGTGGTTTCAGAGAGTTGAGTTTATGGCACTTGCCTCATCGCCTTCTCCTAGGTTTTCAAACACTTGTAACAGCGAAAGCAGAATGTGCGTTGAAAGACGGCTCCACCACAGTGCAAGCAGGTGTTGTTTCCCAGCCTTGAGGATTTGACACTGTCCACAGAGGCCCCGCCTAGCTTTTCCAACACTTCCAACTTCGTGATGCGAGACGGTAGTCGAAAAGGGGTTTGTTTCTGCAAAGTGCAGTGCGACAGAGCCTATGGCCCTATCGGCACAGGCCCTCCAGAGTTTTTCACAAAGTCTAACTTAGTGAGATGACAGGTTTGTTGGAGGATGGTTTCCCCACAGGGTTCTTTCCCAGGCTGGAGTCTGTGGCACTATGTGCCTAGGCCCCGCGTTCGTATTCACACCCTTCGAAGTTAGCGAACCGTGATGCTGGTTGCGAGAGGCTCCCTCCCGCGTATTCTCTCACTGGGTCGAGCACGTGTCACTTTCCAGATGGTTCCTGCCTGGGTGTGCATACCATGCGAGATGGTAGCGGAAAGGTGGTTTCTGCGGAGTGCAGTTGGACAGAGTCTATTATGTACTACGGCACGGTCAACACTGGACCCATAGCGATTTTTCAAAGCCTTCTAACGCAACGAAATGAGGCGAGTCTTGAAAGATGGTTCCCCGCTGTTGTTTCGCAGAGGTGAGGATTCGGCACTTTTACCGTGTAGGCCCTGCCCACGTTTTAAAAGAGTTCGCAGCGAAACCTTGATAGACTTAGTTGGGAAGACTGTGAGACCCCAGTGCTGTTTCCAGAGGCGAGGGTATGGCACTTGCCGCATAAGCCCGCCATCCGTTTTCGACACAGCAGCCTCAGTGAGACAAGATGCTAGTGGAAAGATGGCTTGCCCAGGGCGTTTCGTGCGGTGGAGTGCCTGGCACCTTGGGTGTAGGTCGGCACGGGTTTTCCAACGTGTGGCTTACCGCAACTCGGTGTTAGTTCCTCAGCTGATTCCTGCACACTTTCGTTTCTCGGGGTTGAGTGCATGGCCGTGGCGTCGTGGGCCCCGCATGGGTTTTCAAGCGCTACGTAACCTTACTGACACGAGGTGCCCGTTGAAAGATGGTTTCGCCATCTTGTTCTTTGCCAAGAGGTGAGCGTACGGCACGTTGCGGGGCGGGGGGCACAGTCCTCGCACGGCTGTTCCAACACCTCTCACCTGGGGGAACCCAGACGTTAGCCGGGAAGATGGTTTCTCCACAGCGATCTTTCAGAGTCGGGTGTGTGCCACTTTGCCCCCAGGGTTGCCGGCATTGGGTTTCAGACGCTTCAAAGTGAGTGAAACAAGACGTTACTCGAAAGACGGTGATCCCACCGTGTTGTTCCTCGGAGGGGAGTATAGGGCACCTTATGCTTCGGCCCCGCAAGGATGTTCCAGCCCTCCTAAATGAGTGGAGACTCAGGGTAGTTGAACGACGGTTTCACCACTCTGCCGTTTCACAGAGTTGAGTAGCTGGCCCGCTCCGCATACGCCCTGCAGAGTAGAGTCTTCAAACGTATTCGGCAGAGCGAAACCAGACGGGACTTGAACCAGACGGCCTCCCCACAAGTGCTGTGTCACAGAGTTCAGTATGGGGCATGTTTCCCGCTAGGCCTCGCCATAGGTTTTCAGGCACTTTTAACTTACACGAGGTGACTGTGGAAAGATGGCTTCCCGACCGCGTCCGTTGTGTTGGGTACATGGCGCTTTCCATGGAGACCCTGCATTTCCTTTCCAGCATTTCTGACTTCCGGAAACAATGTCTGAGTTGAAAGACGGTCCCTCTCCCCCTTCCTCCTCCACCCTCTCCCCCCGTCCCCCCTCCCATACACACACACACACACGCACACACACACACACACACAGTGTCGTCTCACAGAGTTGATTGACTCTACGGCACTTTCCTCAGGGGCCCCCGCATGGTTTTCAGACACGCGTCAGCCAAACCAGCTGTGAGTCGAAGGATGTGTAAGCAGCCGTGTTGCTTCCAAGAGTTGAGTACATGGCCCTTTCCGTGCAGCTGCCCCCACAGGTGCTCAAACACTTGTAACTGTGAAAGGAGACGTTAGATGAAAGACCGTCGCACTCCAAGGGTTGTCTCGCAGAGCTGAGGACAAGGCCCTTTCCGCATAGGGCCTGCGTTCGTTTTCAGACACTTCTAACCTAATGAAGCAAGTCGATCGTTGAAAGGTAGTTCCCCGGTGTCTCACAGAGTTGAGTATACGGCCCTTGCCGTGGAGCACCCGCAGGCATCTCAAACGCTCGTAACTTAGTGAACCAAGGTGCGAGTGGAAGGAGGATGGTCACCCCGCAGCGTCGATTCGCAGAGTTGAGCGTATGTGACCCTTTCCACCCTTTCCGCCCTGCCTGGTGTTTCACGAACCCTTCTGGGTTCGTGACGTCACAGACTAGTGACACGCTGGTGTCACCACCCTGGTGTGTCGCAGACTGCAGTAGATGGCGGCGCTTCCCTCCGAGTTCCTCGCACGCCTTCACAAACAGGACCAACTTGGTGAAACGAGAAGCTAGTTGAAACCATGGATTCCGCACCGTGTGGCTTGAGAGAGTTGAGTACGTGGCGCTTTCCCCATCGGCCCCGCGTCCGTTTTCAATCGCCTGTACCATCGTGAAACCAGATTTCATTCAAAAGAGAGTTTCTCCACGATACTTGTTTCCACACGCTCGCGCGTATTGTGTCCCTTTCCCCACAGTTTTCCGCAGGTGTTTCCACACACGTCTAACGTAGTGAAACCTGATGATGTTCCTTGAAGGATGGCTTCACCACCCTGTTGTTCCGCAGAGTTCGGGCACAGGCCACTTTCCGTGTAGGCCCTGCGTAGGTTTCAGGCCACGTCTAGCTTTGGGAAACGAGATGTTAGGGGAAAGGTGCTCTCCACGAAGTGGTTCATGCAGTTGGCACAGAGGAACTCTCGTTGTGGGCCCTACCTTTGTCTTCCAACTATTCTCACTGAGTGCAAAGAGATGCAGTTACCTGAGAGATGTTTTCCCCACAGTGTTGTACCACAGAGTTGAGCGATCCGTGCCACTTCCTCACCCCCACCCCCACCCCCACCCCCACCCCCCATAGGCCCTGGGAGTTTTCGAACACTTTTAATTTCATCCAGCGAAAGCACAGGGCCGTTGAAAGAGGGCTTCACCGCCATGTGGTTTCAGAGATTCGAGGTATGGCCCTTCCCACACACGCCCCCGCATGGTTGAGGTTTTCAGACGCTCCTCACCTCGTGATACAAGGTGTTCCTGGAAAAGTGGCTTCCGCCAAGTGCAGTTTGACAAAGGGTACGGCACTGCGGGCACAGGCCCTGCATAGTTTTGCCAACACTTGCGACTTACCCCAGACGACGTGTCTGCGGAATGATGGGTTCCCCGCAGTGTCGCACCGCAGAATGGAGTCTATGGCGCTCCGCGTGTAAGCCCCGCATAGGCTTTCCAAATTGTCTCACTTGGTGAGACCAGACGCTCCTGGAAAGAATTTTCTCACGACCGTGTGGTTTCAGAGAGTTGAGTTTATGGCACTTGCCTCATCGCCTTCTCCTAGGTTTTCAAACACTTGTAACAGCGAAAGCAGAATGTGCGTTGAAAGACGGCTCCACCACAGTGCAAGCAGGTGTTGTTTCCCAGCCTTGAGGATTTGACACTGTCCACAGAGGCCCCGCCTAGCTTTTCCAACACTTCCAACTTCGTGATGCGAGACGGTAGTCGAAAAGGGGTTTGTTTCTGCAAAGTGCAGTGCGACAGAGCCTATGGCCCTATCGGCACAGGCCCTCCAGAGTTTTTCACAAAGTCTAACTTAGTGAGATGACAGGTTTGTTGGAGGATGGTTTCCCCACAGGGTTCTTTCCCAGGCTGGAGTCTGTGGCACTATGTGCCTAGGCCCCGCGTTCGTATTCACACCCTTCGAAGTTAGCGAACCGTGATGCTGGTTGCGAGAGGCTCCCTCCCGCGTATTCTCTCACTGGGTCGAGCACGTGTCACTTTCCAGATGGTTCCTGCCTAGGTGTGCATACCATGCGAGATGGTAGCGGAAAGGTGGTTTCTGCGGAGTGCAGTTGGACAGAGTCTATTATGTACTACGGCACGGTCAACACTGGACCCATAGCGATTTTTCAAAGCCTTCTAACGCAACGAAATGAGGCGAGTCTTGAAAGATGGTTCCCCGCTGTTGTTTCGCAGAGGTGAGGATTCGGCACTTTTACCGTGTAGGCCCTGCCCACGTTTTAAAAGAGTTCGCAGCGAAACCTTGATAGACTTAGTTGGGAAGACTGTGAGACCCCAGTGCTGTTTCCAGAGGCGAGGGTATGGCACTTGCCGCATAAGCCCGCCATCCGTTTTCGACACAGCAGCCTCAGTGAGACAAGATGCTAGTGGAAAGATGGCTTGCCCAGGGCGTTTCGTGCGGTGGAGTGCCTGGCACCTTGGGTGTAGGTCGGCACGGGTTTTCCAACGTGTGGCTTACCGCAACTCGGTGTTAGTTCCTCAGCTGATTCCTGCACACTTTCGTTTCTCGGGGTTGAGTGCATGGCCGTGGCGTCGTGGGCCCCGCATGGGTTTTCAAGCGCTACGTAACCTTACTGACACGAGGTGCCCGTTGAAAGATGGTTTCGCCATCTTGTTCTTTGCCAAGAGGTGAGCGTACGGCACGTTGCGGGGCGGGGGGCACAGTCCTCGCACGGCTGTTCCAACACCTCTCACCTGGGGGAACCCAGACGTTAGCCGGGAAGATGGTTTCTCCACAGCGATCTTTCAGAGTCGGGTGTGTGCCACTTTGCCCCCAGGGTTGCCGGCATTGGGTTTCAGACGCTTCAAAGTGAGTGAAACAAGACGTTACTCGAAAGACGGTGATCCCACCGTGTTGTTCCTCGGAGGGGAGTATAGGGCACCTTATGCTTCGGCCCCGCAAGGATGTTCCAGCCCTCCTAAATGAGTGGAGACTCAGGGTAGTTGAACGACGGTTTCACCACTCTGCCGTTTCACAGAGTTGAGTAGCTGGCCCGCTCCGCATACGCCCTGCAGAGTAGAGTCTTCAAACGTATTCGGCAGAGCGAAACCAGACGGGACTTGAACCAGACGGCCTCCCCACAAGTGCTGTGTCACAGAGTTCAGTATGGGGCATGTTTCCCGCTAGGCCTCGCCATAGGTTTTCAGGCACTTTTAACTTACACGAGGTGACTGTGGAAAGATGGCTTCCCGACCGCGTCCGTTGTGTTGGGTACATGGCGCTTTCCATGGAGACCCTGCATTTCCTTTCCAGCATTTCTGACTTCCGGAAACAATGTCTGAGTTGAAAGACGGTCCCTCTCCCCCTTCCTCCTCCACCCTCTCCCCCCGTCCCCCCTCCCATACACACACACACACACGCACACACACACACACACACAGTGTCGTCTCACAGAGTTGATTGACTCTACGGCACTTTCCTCAGGGGCCCCCGCATGGTTTTCAGACACGCGTCAGCCAAACCAGCTGTGAGTCGAAGGATGTGTAAGCAGCCGTGTTGCTTCCAAGAGTTGAGTACATGGCCCTTTCCGTGCAGCTGCCCCCACAGGTGCTCAAACACTTGTAACTGTGAAAGGAGACGTTAGATGAAAGACCGTCGCACTCCAAGGGTTGTCTCGCAGAGCTGAGGACAAGGCCCTTTCCGCATAGGGCCTGCGTTCGTTTTCAGACACTTCTAACCTAATGAAGCAAGTCGATCGTTGAAAGGTAGTTCCCCGGTGTCTCACAGAGTTGAGTATACGGCCCTTGCCGTGGAGCACCCGCAGGCATCTCAAACGCTCGTAACTTAGTGAACCAAGGTGCGAGTGGAAGGAGGATGGTCACCCCGCAGCGTCGATTCGCAGAGTTGAGCGTATGTGACCCTTTCCACCCTTTCCGCCCTGCCTGGTGTTTCACGAACCCTTCTGGGTTCGTGACGTCACAGACTAGTGACACGCTGGTGTCACCACCCTGGTGTGTCGCAGACTGCAGTAGATGGCGGCGCTTCCCTCCGAGTTCCTCGCACGCCTTCACAAACAGGACCAACTTGGTGAAACGAGAAGCTAGTTGAAACCATGGATTCCGCACCGTGTGGCTTGAGAGAGTTGAGTACGTGGCGCTTTCCCCATCGGCCCCGCGTCCGTTTTCAATCGCCTGTACCATCGTGAAACCAGATTTCATTCAAAAGAGAGTTTCTCCACGATACTTGTTTCCACACGCTCGCGCGTATTGTGTCCCTTTCCCCACAGTTTTCCGCAGGTGTTTCCACACACGTCTAACGTAGTGAAACCTGATGATGTTCCTTGAAGGATGGCTTCACCACCCTGTTGTTCCGCAGAGTTCGGGCACAGGCCACTTTCCGTGTAGGCCCTGCGTAGGTTTCAGGCCACGTCTAGCTTTGGGAAACGAGATGTTAGGGGAAAGGTGCTCTCCACGAAGTGGTTCATGCAGTTGGCACAGAGGAACTCCCGTTGTGGGCCCTACCTTTGTCTTCCAACTATTCTCACTGAGTGCAAAGAGATGCAGTTACCTGAGAGATGTTTTCCCCACAGTGTTGTACCACAGAGTTGAGCGATCCGTGCCACTTCCTCACCCCCACCCCCACCCCCACCCCCACCCCCCATAGGCCCTGGGAGTTTTCGAACACTTTTAATTTCATCCAGCGAAAGCACAGGGCCGTTGAAAGAGGGCTTCACCGCCATGTGGTTTCAGAGATTCGAGGTATGGCCCTTCCCACACACGCCCCCGCATGGTTGAGGTTTTCAGACGCTCCTCACCTCGTGATACAAGGTGTTCCTGGAAAAGTGGCTTCCGCCAAGTGCAGTTTGACAAAGGGTACGGCACTGCGGGCACAGGCCCTGCATAGTTTTGCCAACACTTGCGACTTACCCCAGACGACGTGTCTGCGGAATGATGGGTTCCCCGCAGTGTCGCACCGCAGAATGGAGTCTATGGCGCTCCGCGTGTAAGCCCCGCATAGGCTTTCCAAATTGTCTCACTTGGTGAGACCAGACGCTCCTGGAAAGAATTTTCTCACGACCGTGTGGTTTCAGAGAGTTGAGTTTATGGCACTTGCCTCATCGCCTTCTCCTAGGTTTTCAAACACTTGTAACAGCGAAAGCAGAATGTGCGTTGAAAGACGGCTCCACCACAGTGCAAGCAGGTGTTGTTTCCCAGCCTTGAGGATTTGACACTGTCCACAGAGGCCCCGCCTAGCTTTTCCAACACTTCCAACTTCGTGATGCGAGACGGTAGTCGAAAAGGGGTTTGTTTCTGCAAAGTGCAGTGCGACAGAGCCTATGGCCCTATCGGCACAGGCCCTCCAGAGTTTTTCACAAAGTCTAACTTAGTGAGATGACAGGTTTGTTGGAGGATGGTTTCCCCACAGGGTTCTTTCCCAGGCTGGAGTCTGTGGCACTATGTGCCTAGGCCCCGCGTTCGTATTCACACCCTTCGAAGTTAGCGAACCGTGATGCTGGTTGCGAGAGGCTCCCTCCCGCGTATTCTCTCACTGGGTCGAGCACGTGTCACTTTCCAGATGGTTCCTGCCTAGGTGTGCATACCATGCGAGATGGTAGCGGAAAGGTGGTTTCTGCGGAGTGCAGTTGGACAGAGTCTATTATGTACTACGGCACGGTCAACACTGGACCCATAGCGATTTTTCAAAGCCTTCTAACGCAACGAAATGAGGCGAGTCTTGAAAGATGGTTCCCCGCTGTTGTTTCGCAGAGGTGAGGATTCGGCACTTTTACCGTGTAGGCCCTGCCCACGTTTTAAAAGAGTTCGCAGCGAAACCTTGATAGACTTAGTTGGGAAGACTGTGAGACCCCAGTGCTGTTTCCAGAGGCGAGGGTATGGCACTTGCCGCATAAGCCCGCCATCCGTTTTCGACACAGCAGCCTCAGTGAGACAAGATGCTAGTGGAAAGATGGCTTGCCCAGGGCGTTTCGTGCGGTGGAGTGCCTGGCACCTTGGGTGTAGGTCGGCACGGGTTTTCCAACGTGTGGCTTACCGCAACTCGGTGTTAGTTCCTCAGCTGATTCCTGCACACTTTCGTTTCTCGGGGTTGAGTGCATGGCCGTGGCGTCGTGGGCCCCGCATGGGTTTTCAAGCGCTACGTAACCTTACTGACACGAGGTGCCCGTTGAAAGATGGTTTCGCCATCTTGTTCTTTGCCAAGAGGTGAGCGTACGGCACGTTGCGGGGCGGGGGGCACAGTCCTCGCACGGCTGTTCCAACACCTCTCACCTGGGGGAACCCAGACGTTAGCCGGGAAGATGGTTTCTCCACAGCGATCTTTCAGAGTCGGGTGTGTGCCACTTTGCCCCCAGGGTTGCCGGCATTGGGTTTCAGACGCTTCAAAGTGAGTGAAACAAGACGTTACTCGAAAGACGGTGATCCCACCGTGTTGTTCCTCGGAGGGGAGTATAGGGCACCTTATGCTTCGGCCCCGCAAGGATGTTCCAGCCCTCCTAAATGAGTGGAGACTCAGGGTAGTTGAACGACGGTTTCACCACTCTGCCGTTTCACAGAGTTGAGTAGCTGGCCCGCTCCGCATACGCCCTGCAGAGTAGAGTCTTCAAACGTATTCGGCAGAGCGAAACCAGACGGGACTTGAACCAGACGGCCTCCCCACAAGTGCTGTGTCACAGAGTTCAGTATGGGGCATGTTTCCCGCTAGGCCTCGCCATAGGTTTTCAGGCACTTTTAACTTACACGAGGTGACTGTGGAAAGATGGCTTCCCGACCGCGTCCGTTGTGTTGGGTACATGGCGCTTTCCATGGAGACCCTGCATTTCCTTTCCAGCATTTCTGACTTCCGGAAACAATGTCTGAGTTGAAAGACGGTCCCTCTCCCCCTTCCTCCTCCACCCTCTCCCCCCGTCCCCCCTCCCATACACACACACACACACGCACACACACACACACACACAGTGTCGTCTCACAGAGTTGATTGACTCTACGGCACTTTCCTCAGGGGCCCCCGCATGGTTTTCAGACACGCGTCAGCCAAACCAGCTGTGAGTCGAAGGATGTGTAAGCAGCCGTGTTGCTTCCAAGAGTTGAGTACATGGCCCTTTCCGTGCAGCTGCCCCCACAGGTGCTCAAACACTTGTAACTGTGAAAGGAGACGTTAGATGAAAGACCGTCGCACTCCAAGGGTTGTCTCGCAGAGCTGAGGACAAGGCCCTTTCCGCATAGGGCCTGCGTTCGTTTTCAGACACTTCTAACCTAATGAAGCAAGTCGATCGTTGAAAGGTAGTTCCCCGGTGTCTCACAGAGTTGAGTATACGGCCCTTGCCGTGGAGCACCCGCAGGCATCTCAAACGCTCGTAACTTAGTGAACCAAGGTGCGAGTGGAAGGAGGATGGTCACCCCGCAGCGTCGATTCGCAGAGTTGAGCGTATGTGACCCTTTCCACCCTTTCCGCCCTGCCTGGTGTTTCACGAACCCTTCTGGGTTCGTGACGTCACAGACTAGTGACACGCTGGTGTCACCACCCTGGTGTGTCGCAGACTGCAGTAGATGGCGGCGCTTCCCTCCGAGTTCCTCGCACGCCTTCACAAACAGGACCAACTTGGTGAAACGAGAAGCTAGTTGAAACCATGGATTCCGCACCGTGTGGCTTGAGAGAGTTGAGTACGTGGCGCTTTCCCCATCGGCCCCGCGTCCGTTTTCAATCGCCTGTACCATCGTGAAACCAGATTTCAGTCAAAAGAGAGTTTCTCCACGATACTTGTTTCCACACGCTCGCGCGTATTGTGTCCCTTTCCCCACAGTTTTCCGCAGGTGTTTCCACACACGTCTAACGTAGTGAAACCTGATGATGTTCCTTGAAGGATGGCTTCACCACCCTGTTGTTCCGCAGAGTTCGGGCACAGGCCACTTTCCGTGTAGGCCCTGCGTAGGTTTCAGGCCACGTCTAGCTTTGGGAAACGAGATGTTAGGGGAAAGGTGCTCTCCACGAAGTGGTTCATGCAGTTGGCACAGAGGAACTCTCGTTGTGGGCCCTACCTTTGTCTTCCAACTATTCTCACTGAGTGCAAAGAGATGCAGTTACCTGAGAGATGTTTTCCCCACAGTGTTGTACCACAGAGTTGAGCGATCCGTGCCACTTCCTCACCCCCACCCCCACCCCCACCCCCACCCCCCATAGGCCCTGGGAGTTTTCGAACACTTTTAATTTCATCCAGCGAAAGCACAGGGCCGTTGAAAGAGGGCTTCACCGCCATGTGGTTTCAGAGATTCGAGGTATGGCCCTTCCCACACACGCCCCCGCATGGTTGAGGTTTTCAGACGCTCCTCACCTCGTGATACAAGGTGTTCCTGGAAAAGTGGCTTCCGCCAAGTGCAGTTTGACAAAGGGTACGGCACTGCGGGCACAGGCCCTGCATAGTTTTGCCAACACTTGCGACTTACCCCAGACGACGTGTCTGCGGAATGATGGGTTCCCCGCAGTGTCGCACCGCAGAATGGAGTCTATGGCGCTCCGCGTGTAAGCCCCGCATAGGCTTTCCAAATTGTCTCACTTGGTGAGACCAGACGCTCCTGGAAAGAATTTTCTCACGACCGTGTGGTTTCAGAGAGTTGAGTTTATGGCACTTGCCTCATCGCCTTCTCCTAGGTTTTCAAACACTTGTAACAGCGAAAGCAGAATGTGCGTTGAAAGACGGCTCCACCACAGTGCAAGCAGGTGTTGTTTCCCAGCCTTGAGGATTTGACACTGTCCACAGAGGCCCCGCCTAGCTTTTCCAACACTTCCAACTTCGTGATGCGAGACGGTAGTCGAAAAGGGGTTTGTTTCTGCAAAGTGCAGTGCGACAGAGCCTATGGCCCTATCGGCACAGGCCCTCCAGAGTTTTTCACAAAGTCTAACTTAGTGAGATGACAGGTTTGTTGGAGGATGGTTTCCCCACAGGGTTCTTTCCCAGGCTGGAGTCTGTGGCACTATGTGCCTAGGCCCCGCGTTCGTATTCACACCCTTCGAAGTTAGCGAACCGTGATGCTGGTTGCGAGAGGCTCCCTCCCGCGTATTCTCTCACTGGGTCGAGCACGTGTCACTTTCCAGATGGTTCCTGCCTAGGTGTGCATACCATGCGAGATGGTAGCGGAAAGGTGGTTTCTGCGGAGTGCAGTTGGACAGAGTCTATTATGTACTACGGCACGGTCAACACTGGACCCATAGCGATTTTTCAAAGCCTTCTAACGCAACGAAATGAGGCGAGTCTTGAAAGATGGTTCCCCGCTGTTGTTTCGCAGAGGTGAGGATTCGGCACTTTTACCGTGTAGGCCCTGCCCACGTTTTAAAAGAGTTCGCAGCGAAACCTTGATAGACTTAGTTGGGAAGACTGTGAGACCCCAGTGCTGTTTCCAGAGGCGAGGGTATGGCACTTGCCGCATAAGCCCGCCATCCGTTTTCGACACAGCAGCCTCAGTGAGACAAGATGCTAGTGGAAAGATGGCTTGCCCAGGGCGTTTCGTGCGGTGGAGTGCCTGGCACCTTGGGTGTAGGTCGGCACGGGTTTTCCAACGTGTGGCTTACCGCAACTCGGTGTTAGTTCCTCAGCTGATTCCTGCACACTTTCGTTTCTCGGGGTTGAGTGCATGGCCGTGGCGTCGTGGGCCCCGCATGGGTTTTCAAGCGCTACGTAACCTTACTGACACGAGGTGCCCGTTGAAAGATGGTTTCGCCATCTTGTTCTTTGCCAAGAGGTGAGCGTACGGCACGTTGCGGGGCGGGGGGCACAGTCCTCGCACGGCTGTTCCAACACCTCTCACCTGGGGGAACCCAGACGTTAGCCGGGAAGATGGTTTCTCCACAGCGATCTTTCAGAGTCGGGTGTGTGCCACTTTGCCCCCAGGGTTGCCGGCATTGGGTTTCAGACGCTTCAAAGTGAGTGAAACAAGACGTTACTCGAAAGACGGTGATCCCACCGTGTTGTTCCTCGGAGGGGAGTATAGGGCACCTTATGCTTCGGCCCCGCAAGGATGTTCCAGCCCTCCTAAATGAGTGGAGACTCAGGGTAGTTGAACGACGGTTTCACCACTCTGCCGTTTCACAGAGTTGAGTAGCTGGCCCGCTCCGCATACGCCCTGCAGAGTAGAGTCTTCAAACGTATTCGGCAGAGCGAAACCAGACGGGACTTGAACCAGACGGCCTCCCCACAAGTGCTGTGTCACAGAGTTCAGTATGGGGCATGTTTCCCGCTAGGCCTCGCCATAGGTTTTCAGGCACTTTTAACTTACACGAGGTGACTGTGGAAAGATGGCTTCCCGACCGCGTCCGTTGTGTTGGGTACATGGCGCTTTCCATGGAGACCCTGCATTTCCTTTCCAGCATTTCTGACTTCCGGAAACAATGTCTGAGTTGAAAGACGGTCCCTCTCCCCCTTCCTCCTCCACCCTCTCCCCCCGTCCCCCCTCCCATACACACACACACACACGCACACACACACACACACACAGTGTCGTCTCACAGAGTTGATTGACTCTACGGCACTTTCCTCAGGGGCCCCCGCATGGTTTTCAGACACGCGTCAGCCAAACCAGCTGTGAGTCGAAGGATGTGTAAGCAGCCGTGTTGCTTCCAAGAGTTGAGTACATGGCCCTTTCCGTGCAGCTGCCCCCACAGGTGCTCAAACACTTGTAACTGTGAAAGGAGACGTTAGATGAAAGACCGTCGCACTCCAAGGGTTGTCTCGCAGAGCTGAGGACAAGGCCCTTTCCGCATAGGGCCTGCGTTCGTTTTCAGACACTTCTAACCTAATGAAGCAAGTCGATCGTTGAAAGGTAGTTCCCCGGTGTCTCACAGAGTTGAGTATACGGCCCTTGCCGTGGAGCACCCGCAGGCATCTCAAACGCTCGTAACTTAGTGAACCAAGGTGCGAGTGGAAGGAGGATGGTCACCCCGCAGCGTCGATTCGCAGAGTTGAGCGTATGTGACCCTTTCCACCCTTTCCGCCCTGCCTGGTGTTTCACGAACCCTTCTGGGTTCGTGACGTCACAGACTAGTGACACGCTGGTGTCACCACCCTGGTGTGTCGCAGACTGCAGTAGATGGCGGCGCTTCCCTCCGAGTTCCTCGCACGCCTTCACAAACAGGACCAACTTGGTGAAACGAGAAGCTAGTTGAAACCATGGATTCCGCACCGTGTGGCTTGAGAGAGTTGAGTACGTGGCGCTTTCCCCATCGGCCCCGCGTCCGTTTTCAATCGCCTGTACCATCGTGAAACCAGATTTCAGTCAAAAGAGAGTTTCTCCACGATACTTGTTTCCACACGCTCGCGCGTATTGTGTCCCTTTCCCCACAGTTTTCCGCAGGTGTTTCCACACACGTCTAACGTAGTGAAACCTGATGATGTTCCTTGAAGGATGGCTTCACCACCCTGTTGTTCCGCAGAGTTCGGGCACAGGCCACTTTCCGTGTAGGCCCTGCGTAGGTTTCAGGCCACGTCTAGCTTTGGGAAACGAGATGTTAGGGGAAAGGTGCTCTCCACGAAGTGGTTCATGCAGTTGGCACAGAGGAACTCTCGTTGTGGGCCCTACCTTTGTCTTCCAACTATTCTCACTGAGTGCAAAGAGATGCAGTTACCTGAGAGATGTTTTCCCCACAGTGTTGTACCACAGAGTTGAGCGATCCGTGCCACTTCCTCACCCCCACCCCCACCCCCACCCCCACCCCCCATAGGCCCTGGGAGTTTTCGAACACTTTTAATTTCATCCAGCGAAAGCACAGGGCCGTTGAAAGAGGGCTTCACCGCCATGTGGTTTCAGAGATTCGAGGTATGGCCCTTCCCACACACGCCCCCGCATGGTTGAGGTTTTCAGACGCTCCTCACCTCGTGATACAAGGTGTTCCTGGAAAAGTGGCTTCCGCCAAGTGCAGTTTGACAAAGGGTACGGCACTGCGGGCACAGGCCCTGCATAGTTTTGCCAACACTTGCGACTTACCCCAGACGACGTGTCTGCGGAATGATGGGTTCCCCGCAGTGTCGCACCGCAGAATGGAGTCTATGGCGCTCCGCGTGTAAGCCCCGCATAGGCTTTCCAAATTGTCTCACTTGGTGAGACCAGACGCTCCTGGAAAGAATTTTCTCACGACCGTGTGGTTTCAGAGAGTTGAGTTTATGGCACTTGCCTCATCGCCTTCTCCTAGGTTTTCAAACACTTGTAACAGCGAAAGCAGAATGTGCGTTGAAAGACGGCTCCACCACAGTGCAAGCAGGTGTTGTTTCCCAGCCTTGAGGATTTGACACTGTCCACAGAGGCCCCGCCTAGCTTTTCCAACACTTCCAACTTCGTGATGCGAGACGGTAGTCGAAAAGGGGTTTGTTTCTGCAAAGTGCAGTGCGACAGAGCCTATGGCCCTATCGGCACAGGCCCTCCAGAGTTTTTCACAAAGTCTAACTTAGTGAGATGACAGGTTTGTTGGAGGATGGTTTCCCCACAGGGTTCTTTCCCAGGCTGGAGTCTGTGGCACTATGTGCCTAGGCCCCGCGTTCGTATTCACACCCTTCGAAGTTAGCGAACCGTGATGCTGGTTGCGAGAGGCTCCCTCCCGCGTATTCTCTCACTGGGTCGAGCACGTGTCACTTTCCAGATGGTTCCTGCCTAGGTGTGCATACCATGCGAGATGGTAGCGGAAAGGTGGTTTCTGCGGAGTGCAGTTGGACAGAGTCTATTATGTACTACGGCACGGTCAACACTGGACCCATAGCGATTTTTCAAAGCCTTCTAACGCAACGAAATGAGGCGAGTCTTGAAAGATGGTTCCCCGCTGTTGTTTCGCAGAGGTGAGGATTCGGCACTTTTACCGTGTAGGCCCTGCCCACGTTTTAAAAGAGTTCGCAGCGAAACCTTGATAGACTTAGTTGGGAAGACTGTGAGACCCCAGTGCTGTTTCCAGAGGCGAGGGTATGGCACTTGCCGCATAAGCCCGCCATCCGTTTTCGACACAGCAGCCTCAGTGAGACAAGATGCTAGTGGAAAGATGGCTTGCCCAGGGCGTTTCGTGCGGTGGAGTGCCTGGCACCTTGGGTGTAGGTCGGCACGGGTTTTCCAACGTGTGGCTTACCGCAACTCGGTGTTAGTTCCTCAGCTGATTCCTGCACACTTTCGTTTCTCGGGGTTGAGTGCATGGCCGTGGCGTCGTGGGCCCCGCATGGGTTTTCAAGCGCTACGTAACCTTACTGACACGAGGTGCCCGTTGAAAGATGGTTTCGCCATCTTGTTCTTTGCCAAGAGGTGAGCGTACGGCACGTTGCGGGGCGGGGGGCACAGTCCTCGCACGGCTGTTCCAACACCTCTCACCTGGGGGAACCCAGACGTTAGCCGGGAAGATGGTTTCTCCACAGCGATCTTTCAGAGTCGGGTGTGTGCCACTTTGCCCCCAGGGTTGCCGGCATTGGGTTTCAGACGCTTCAAAGTGAGTGAAACAAGACGTTACTCGAAAGACGGTGATCCCACCGTGTTGTTCCTCGGAGGGGAGTATAGGGCACCTTATGCTTCGGCCCCGCAAGGATGTTCCAGCCCTCCTAAATGAGTGGAGACTCAGGGTAGTTGAACGACGGTTTCACCACTCTGCCGTTTCACAGAGTTGAGTAGCTGGCCCGCTCCGCATACGCCCTGCAGAGTAGAGTCTTCAAACGTATTCGGCAGAGCGAAACCAGACGGGACTTGAACCAGACGGCCTCCCCACAAGTGCTGTGTCACAGAGTTCAGTATGGGGCATGTTTCCCGCTAGGCCTCGCCATAGGTTTTCAGGCACTTTTAACTTACACGAGGTGACTGTGGAAAGATGGCTTCCCGACCGCGTCCGTTGTGTTGGGTACATGGCGCTTTCCATGGAGACCCTGCATTTCCTTTCCAGCATTTCTGACTTCCGGAAACAATGTCTGAGTTGAAAGACGGTCCCTCTCCCCCTTCCTCCTCCACCCTCTCCCCCCGTCCCCCCTCCCATACACACACACACACACGCACACACACACACACACACAGTGTCGTCTCACAGAGTTGATTGACTCTACGGCACTTTCCTCAGGGGCCCCCGCATGGTTTTCAGACACGCGTCAGCCAAACCAGCTGTGAGTCGAAGGATGTGTAAGCAGCCGTGTTGCTTCCAAGAGTTGAGTACATGGCCCTTTCCGTGCAGCTGCCCCCACAGGTGCTCAAACACTTGTAACTGTGAAAGGAGACGTTAGATGAAAGACCGTCGCACTCCAAGGGTTGTCTCGCAGAGCTGAGGACAAGGCCCTTTCCGCATAGGGCCTGCGTTCGTTTTCAGACACTTCTAACCTAATGAAGCAAGTCGATCGTTGAAAGGTAGTTCCCCGGTGTCTCACAGAGTTGAGTATACGGCCCTTGCCGTGGAGCACCCGCAGGCATCTCAAACGCTCGTAACTTAGTGAACCAAGGTGCGAGTGGAAGGAGGATGGTCACCCCGCAGCGTCGATTCGCAGAGTTGAGCGTATGTGACCCTTTCCACCCTTTCCGCCCTGCCTGGTGTTTCACGAACCCTTCTGGGTTCGTGACGTCACAGACTAGTGACACGCTGGTGTCACCACCCTGGTGTGTCGCAGACTGCAGTAGATGGCGGCGCTTCCCTCCGAGTTCCTCGCACGCCTTCACAAACAGGACCAACTTGGTGAAACGAGAAGCTAGTTGAAACCATGGATTCCGCACCGTGTGGCTTGAGAGAGTTGAGTACGTGGCGCTTTCCCCATCGGCCCCGCGTCCGTTTTCAATCGCCTGTACCATCGTGAAACCAGATTTCAGTCAAAAGAGAGTTTCTCCACGATACTTGTTTCCACACGCTCGCGCGTATTGTGTCCCTTTCCCCACAGTTTTCCGCAGGTGTTTCCACACACGTCTAACGTAGTGAAACCTGATGATGTTCCTTGAAGGATGGCTTCACCACCCTGTTGTTCCGCAGAGTTCGGGCACAGGCCACTTTCCGTGTAGGCCCTGCGTAGGTTTCAGGCCACGTCTAGCTTTGGGAAACGAGATGTTAGGGGAAAGGTGCTCTCCACGAAGTGGTTCATGCAGTTGGCACAGAGGAACTCTCGTTGTGGGCCCTACCTTTGTCTTCCAACTATTCTCACTGAGTGCAAAGAGATGCAGTTACCTGAGAGATGTTTTCCCCACAGTGTTGTACCACAGAGTTGAGCGATCCGTGCCACTTCCTCACCCCCACCCCCACCCCCACCCCCACCCCCCATAGGCCCTGGGAGTTTTCGAACACTTTTAATTTCATCCAGCGAAAGCACAGGGCCGTTGAAAGAGGGCTTCACCGCCATGTGGTTTCAGAGATTCGAGGTATGGCCCTTCCCACACACGCCCCCGCATGGTTGAGGTTTTCAGACGCTCCTCACCTCGTGATACAAGGTGTTCCTGGAAAAGTGGCTTCCGCCAAGTGCAGTTTGACAAAGGGTACGGCACTGCGGGCACAGGCCCTGCATAGTTTTGCCAACACTTGCGACTTACCCCAGACGACGTGTCTGCGGAATGATGGGTTCCCCGCAGTGTCGCACCGCAGAATGGAGTCTATGGCGCTCCGCGTGTAAGCCCCGCATAGGCTTTCCAAATTGTCTCACTTGGTGAGACCAGACGCTCCTGGAAAGAATTTTCTCACGACCGTGTGGTTTCAGAGAGTTGAGTTTATGGCACTTGCCTCATCGCCTTCTCCTAGGTTTTCAAACACTTGTAACAGCGAAAGCAGAATGTGCGTTGAAAGACGGCTCCACCACAGTGCAAGCAGGTGTTGTTTCCCAGCCTTGAGGATTTGACACTGTCCACAGAGGCCCCGCCTAGCTTTTCCAACACTTCCAACTTCGTGATGCGAGACGGTAGTCGAAAAGGGGTTTGTTTCTGCAAAGTGCAGTGCGACAGAGCCTATGGCCCTATCGGCACAGGCCCTCCAGAGTTTTTCACAAAGTCTAACTTAGTGAGATGACAGGTTTGTTGGAGGATGGTTTCCCCACAGGGTTCTTTCCCAGGCTGGAGTCTGTGGCACTATGTGCCTAGGCCCCGCGTTCGTATTCACACCCTTCGAAGTTAGCGAACCGTGATGCTGGTTGCGAGAGGCTCCCTCCCGCGTATTCTCTCACTGGGTCGAGCACGTGTCACTTTCCAGATGGTTCCTGCCTAGGTGTGCATACCATGCGAGATGGTAGCGGAAAGGTGGTTTCTGCGGAGTGCAGTTGGACAGAGTCTATTATGTACTACGGCACGGTCAACACTGGACCCATAGCGATTTTTCAAAGCCTTCTAACGCAACGAAATGAGGCGAGTCTTGAAAGATGGTTCCCCGCTGTTGTTTCGCAGAGGTGAGGATTCGGCACTTTTACCGTGTAGGCCCTGCCCACGTTTTAAAAGAGTTCGCAGCGAAACCTTGATAGACTTAGTTGGGAAGACTGTGAGACCCCAGTGCTGTTTCCAGAGGCGAGGGTATGGCACTTGCCGCATAAGCCCGCCATCCGTTTTCGACACAGCAGCCTCAGTGAGACAAGATGCTAGTGGAAAGATGGCTTGCCCAGGGCGTTTCGTGCGGTGGAGTGCCTGGCACCTTGGGTGTAGGTCGGCACGGGTTTTCCAACGTGTGGCTTACCGCAACTCGGTGTTAGTTCCTCAGCTGATTCCTGCACACTTTCGTTTCTCGGGGTTGAGTGCATGGCCGTGGCGTCGTGGGCCCCGCATGGGTTTTCAAGCGCTACGTAACCTTACTGACACGAGGTGCCCGTTGAAAGATGGTTTCGCCATCTTGTTCTTTGCCAAGAGGTGAGCGTACGGCACGTTGCGGGGCGGGGGGCACAGTCCTCGCACGGCTGTTCCAACACCTCTCACCTGGGGGAACCCAGACGTTAGCCGGGAAGATGGTTTCTCCACAGCGATCTTTCAGAGTCGGGTGTGTGCCACTTTGCCCCCAGGGTTGCCGGCATTGGGTTTCAGACGCTTCAAAGTGAGTGAAACAAGACGTTACTCGAAAGACGGTGATCCCACCGTGTTGTTCCTCGGAGGGGAGTATAGGGCACCTTATGCTTCGGCCCCGCAAGGATGTTCCAGCCCTCCTAAATGAGTGGAGACTCAGGGTAGTTGAACGACGGTTTCACCACTCTGCCGTTTCACAGAGTTGAGTAGCTGGCCCGCTCCGCATACGCCCTGCAGAGTAGAGTCTTCAAACGTATTCGGCAGAGCGAAACCAGACGGGACTTGAACCAGACGGCCTCCCCACAAGTGCTGTGTCACAGAGTTCAGTATGGGGCATGTTTCCCGCTAGGCCTCGCCATAGGTTTTCAGGCACTTTTAACTTACACGAGGTGACTGTGGAAAGATGGCTTCCCGACCGCGTCCGTTGTGTTGGGTACATGGCGCTTTCCATGGAGACCCTGCATTTCCTTTCCAGCATTTCTGACTTCCGGAAACAATGTCTGAGTTGAAAGACGGTCCCTCTCCCCCTTCCTCCTCCACCCTCTCCCCCCGTCCCCCCTCCCATACACACACACACACACGCACACACACACACACACAGTGTCGTCTCACAGAGTTGATTGACTCTACGGCACTTTCCTCAGGGGCCCCCGCATGGTTTTCAGACACGCGTCAGCCAAACCAGCTGTGAGTCGAAGGATGTGTAAGCAGCCGTGTTGCTTCCAAGAGTTGAGTACATGGCCCTTTCCGTGCAGCTGCCCCCACAGGTGCTCAAACACTTGTAACTGTGAAAGGAGACGTTAGATGAAAGACCGTCGCACTCCAAGGGTTGTCTCGCAGAGCTGAGGACAAGGCCCTTTCCGCATAGGGCCTGCGTTCGTTTTCAGACACTTCTAACCTAATGAAGCAAGTCGATCGTTGAAAGGTAGTTCCCCGGTGTCTCACAGAGTTGAGTATACGGCCCTTGCCGTGGAGCACCCGCAGGCATCTCAAACGCTCGTAACTTAGTGAACCAAGGTGCGAGTGGAAGGAGGATGGTCACCCCGCAGCGTCGATTCGCAGAGTTGAGCGTATGTGACCCTTTCCACCCTTTCCGCCCTGCCTGGTGTTTCACGAACCCTTCTGGGTTCGTGACGTCACAGACTAGTGACACGCTGGTGTCACCACCCTGGTGTGTCGCAGACTGCAGTAGATGGCGGCGCTTCCCTCCGAGTTCCTCGCACGCCTTCACAAACAGGACCAACTTGGTGAAACGAGAAGCTAGTTGAAACCATGGATTCCGCACCGTGTGGCTTGAGAGAGTTGAGTACGTGGCGCTTTCCCCATCGGCCCCGCGTCCGTTTTCAATCGCCTGTACCATCGTGAAACCAGATTTCAGTCAAAAGAGAGTTTCTCCACGATACTTGTTTCCACACGCTCGCGCGTATTGTGTCCCTTTCCCCACAGTTTTCCGCAGGTGTTTCCACACACGTCTAACGTAGTGAAACCTGATGATGTTCCTTGAAGGATGGCTTCACCACCCTGTTGTTCCGCAGAGTTCGGGCACAGGCCACTTTCCGTGTAGGCCCTGCGTAGGTTTCAGGCCACGTCTAGCTTTGGGAAACGAGATGTTAGGGGAAAGGTGCTCTCCACGAAGTGGTTCATGCAGTTGGCACAGAGGAACTCTCGTTGTGGGCCCTACCTTTGTCTTCCAACTATTCTCACTGAGTGCAAAGAGATGCAGTTACCTGAGAGATGTTTTCCCCACAGTGTTGTACCACAGAGTTGAGCGATCCGTGCCACTTCCTCACCCCCACCCCCACCCCCACCCCCACCCCCCATAGGCCCTGGGAGTTTTCGAACACTTTTAATTTCATCCAGCGAAAGCACAGGGCCGTTGAAAGAGGGCTTCACCGCCATGTGGTTTCAGAGATTCGAGGTATGGCCCTTCCCACACACGCCCCCGCATGGTTGAGGTTTTCAGACGCTCCTCACCTCGTGATACAAGGTGTTCCTGGAAAAGTGGCTTCCGCCAAGTGCAGTTTGACAAAGGGTACGGCACTGCGGGCACAGGCCCTGCATAGTTTTGCCAACACTTGCGACTTACCCCAGACGACGTGTCTGCGGAATGATGGGTTCCCCGCAGTGTCGCACCGCAGAATGGAGTCTATGGCGCTCCGCGTGTAAGCCCCGCATAGGCTTTCCAAATTGTCTCACTTGGTGAGACCAGACGCTCCTGGAAAGAATTTTCTCACGACCGTGTGGTTTCAGAGAGTTGAGTTTATGGCACTTGCCTCATCGCCTTCTCCTAGGTTTTCAAACACTTGTAACAGCGAAAGCAGAATGTGCGTTGAAAGACGGCTCCACCACAGTGCAAGCAGGTGTTGTTTCCCAGCCTTGAGGATTTGACACTGTCCACAGAGGCCCCGCCTAGCTTTTCCAACACTTCCAACTTCGTGATGCGAGACGGTAGTCGAAAAGGGGTTTGTTTCTGCAAAGTGCAGTGCGACAGAGCCTATGGCCCTATCGGCACAGGCCCTCCAGAGTTTTTCACAAAGTCTAACTTAGTGAGATGACAGGTTTGTTGGAGGATGGTTTCCCCACAGGGTTCTTTCCCAGGCTGGAGTCTGTGGCACTATGTGCCTAGGCCCCGCGTTCGTATTCACACCCTTCGAAGTTAGCGAACCGTGATGCTGGTTGCGAGAGGCTCCCTCCCGCGTATTCTCTCACTGGGTCGAGCACGTGTCACTTTCCAGATGGTTCCTGCCTGGGTGTGCATACCATGCGAGATGGTAGCGGAAAGGTGGTTTCTGCGGAGTGCAGTTGGACAGAGTCTATTATGTACTACGGCACGGTCAACACTGGACCCATAGCGATTTTTCAAAGCCTTCTAACGCAACGAAATGAGGCGAGTCTTGAAAGATGGTTCCCCGCTGTTGTTTCGCAGAGGTGAGGATTCGGCACTTTTACCGTGTAGGCCCTGCCCACGTTTTAAAAGAGTTCGCAGCGAAACCTTGATAGACTTAGTTGGGAAGACTGTGAGACCCCAGTGCTGTTTCCAGAGGCGAGGGTATGGCACTTGCCGCATAAGCCCGCCATCCGTTTTCGACACAGCAGCCTCAGTGAGACAAGATGCTAGTGGAAAGATGGCTTGCCCAGGGCGTTTCGTGCGGTGGAGTGCCTGGCACCTTGGGTGTAGGTCGGCACGGGTTTTCCAACGTGTGGCTTACCGCAACTCGGTGTTAGTTCCTCAGCTGATTCCTGCACACTTTCGTTTCTCGGGGTTGAGTGCATGGCCGTGGCGTCGTGGGCCCCGCATGGGTTTTCAAGCGCTACGTAACCTTACTGACACGAGGTGCCCGTTGAAAGATGGTTTCGCCATCTTGTTCTTTGCCAAGAGGTGAGCGTACGGCACGTTGCGGGGCGGGGGGCACAGTCCTCGCACGGCTGTTCCAACACCTCTCACCTGGGGGAACCCAGACGTTAGCCGGGAAGATGGTTTCTCCACAGCGATCTTTCAGAGTCGGGTGTGTGCCACTTTGCCCCCAGGGTTGCCGGCAT
This sequence comes from Panthera onca, assembly GCF_046562875.1. Lineage (NCBI taxonomy): Eukaryota > Metazoa > Chordata > Mammalia > Carnivora > Felidae > Panthera > Panthera onca. The sequence goes on from NC_138351.1 coordinate 356,251, forward strand.
TGGGTTTCAGACGCTTCAAAGTGAGTGAAACAAGACGTTACTCGAAAGACGGTGATCCCACCGTGTTGTTCCTCGGAGGGGAGTATAGGGCACCTTATGCTTCGGCCCCGCAAGGATGTTCCAGCCCTCCTAAATGAGTGGAGACTCAGGGTAGTTGAACGACGGTTTCACCACTCTGCCGTTTCACAGAGTTGAGTAGCTGGCCCGCTCCGCATACGCCCTGCAGAGTAGAGTCTTCAAACGTATTCGGCAGAGCGAAACCAGACGGGACTTGAACCAGACGGCCTCCCCACAAGTGCTGTGTCACAGAGTTCAGTATGGGGCATGTTTCCCGCTAGGCCTCGCCATAGGTTTTCAGGCACTTTTAACTTACACGAGGTGACTGTGGAAAGATGGCTTCCCGACCGCGTCCGTTGTGTTGGGTACATGGCGCTTTCCATGGAGACCCTGCATTTCCTTTCCAGCATTTCTGACTTCCGGAAACAATGTCTGAGTTGAAAGACGGTCCCTCTCCCCCTTCCTCCTCCACCCTCTCCCCCCGTCCCCCCTCCCATACACACACACACACACGCACACACACACACACACACAGTGTCGTCTCACAGAGTTGATTGACTCTACGGCACTTTCCTCAGGGGCCCCCGCATGGTTTTCAGACACGCGTCAGCCAAACCAGCTGTGAGTCGAAGGATGTGTAAGCAGCCGTGTTGCTTCCAAGAGTTGAGTACATGGCCCTTTCCGTGCAGCTGCCCCCACAGGTGCTCAAACACTTGTAACTGTGAAAGGAGACGTTAGATGAAAGACCGTCGCACTCCAAGGGTTGTCTCGCAGAGCTGAGGACAAGGCCCTTTCCGCATAGGGCCTGCGTTCGTTTTCAGACACTTCTAACCTAATGAAGCAAGTCGATCGTTGAAAGGTAGTTCCCCGGTGTCTCACAGAGTTGAGTATACGGCCCTTGCCGTGGAGCACCCGCAGGCATCTCAAACGCTCGTAACTTAGTGAACCAAGGTGCGAGTGGAAGGAGGATGGTCACCCCGCAGCGTCGATTCGCAGAGTTGAGCGTATGTGACCCTTTCCACCCTTTCCGCCCTGCCTGGTGTTTCACGAACCCTTCTGGGTTCGTGACGTCACAGACTAGTGACACGCTGGTGTCACCACCCTGGTGTGTCGCAGACTGCAGTAGATGGCGGCGCTTCCCTCCGAGTTCCTCGCACGCCTTCACAAACAGGACCAACTTGGTGAAACGAGAAGCTAGTTGAAACCATGGATTCCGCACCGTGTGGCTTGAGAGAGTTGAGTACGTGGCGCTTTCCCCATCGGCCCCGCGTCCGTTTTCAATCGCCTGTACCATCGTGAAACCAGATTTCAGTCAAAAGAGAGTTTCTCCACGATACTTGTTTCCACACGCTCGCGCGTATTGTGTCCCTTTCCCCACAGTTTTCCGCAGGTGTTTCCACACACGTCTAACGTAGTGAAACCTGATGATGTTCCTTGAAGGATGGCTTCACCACCCTGTTGTTCCGCAGAGTTCGGGCACAGGCCACTTTCCGTGTAGGCCCTGCGTAGGTTTCAGGCCACGTCTAGCTTTGGGAAACGAGATGTTAGGGGAAAGGTGCTCTCCACGAAGTGGTTCATGCAGTTGGCACAGAGGAACTCTCGTTGTGGGCCCTACCTTTGTCTTCCAACTATTCTCACTGAGTGCAAAGAGATGCAGTTACCTGAGAGATGTTTTCCCCACAGTGTTGTACCACAGAGTTGAGCGATCCGTGCCACTTCCTCACCCCCACCCCCACCCCCACCCCCACCCCCCATAGGCCCTGGGAGTTTTCGAACACTTTTAATTTCATCCAGCGAAAGCACAGGGCCGTTGAAAGAGGGCTTCACCGCCATGTGGTTTCAGAGATTCGAGGTATGGCCCTTCCCACACACGCCCCCGCATGGTTGAGGTTTTCAGACGCTCCTCACCTCGTGATACAAGGTGTTCCTGGAAAAGTGGCTTCCGCCAAGTGCAGTTTGACAAAGGGTACGGCACTGCGGGCACAGGCCCTGCATAGTTTTGCCAACACTTGCGACTTACCCCAGACGACGTGTCTGCGGAATGATGGGTTCCCCGCAGTGTCGCACCGCAGAATGGAGTCTATGGCGCTCCGCGTGTAAGCCCCGCATAGGCTTTCCAAATTGTCTCACTTGGTGAGACCAGACGCTCCTGGAAAGAATTTTCTCACGACCGTGTGGTTTCAGAGAGTTGAGTTTATGGCACTTGCCTCATCGCCTTCTCCTAGGTTTTCAAACACTTGTAACAGCGAAAGCAGAATGTGCGTTGAAAGACGGCTCCACCACAGTGCAAGCAGGTGTTGTTTCCCAGCCTTGAGGATTTGACACTGTCCACAGAGGCCCCGCCTAGCTTTTCCAACACTTCCAACTTCGTGATGCGAGACGGTAGTCGAAAAGGGGTTTGTTTCTGCAAAGTGCAGTGCGACAGAGCCTATGGCCCTATCGGCACAGGCCCTCCAGAGTTTTTCACAAAGTCTAACTTAGTGAGATGACAGGTTTGTTGGAGGATGGTTTCCCCACAGGGTTCTTTCCCAGGCTGGAGTCTGTGGCACTATGTGCCTAGGCCCCGCGTTCGTATTCACACCCTTCGAAGTTAGCGAACCGTGATGCTGGTTGCGAGAGGCTCCCTCCCGCGTATTCTCTCACTGGGTCGAGCACGTGTCACTTTCCAGATGGTTCCTGCCTGGGTGTGCATACCATGCGAGATGGTAGCGGAAAGGTGGTTTCTGCGGAGTGCAGTTGGACAGAGTCTATTATGTACTACGGCACGGTCAACACTGGACCCATAGCGATTTTTCAAAGCCTTCTAACGCAACGAAATGAGGCGAGTCTTGAAAGATGGTTCCCCGCTGTTGTTTCGCAGAGGTGAGGATTCGGCACTTTTACCGTGTAGGCCCTGCCCACGTTTTAAAAGAGTTCGCAGCGAAACCTTGATAGACTTAGTTGGGAAGACTGTGAGACCCCAGTGCTGTTTCCAGAGGCGAGGGTATGGCACTTGCCGCATAAGCCCGCCATCCGTTTTCGACACAGCAGCCTCAGTGAGACAAGATGCTAGTGGAAAGATGGCTTGCCCAGGGCGTTTCGTGCGGTGGAGTGCCTGGCACCTTGGGTGTAGGTCGGCACGGGTTTTCCAACGTGTGGCTTACCGCAACTCGGTGTTAGTTCCTCAGCTGATTCCTGCACACTTTCGTTTCTCGGGGTTGAGTGCATGGCCGTGGCGTCGTGGGCCCCGCATGGGTTTTCAAGCGCTACGTAACCTTACTGACACGAGGTGCCCGTTGAAAGATGGTTTCGCCATCTTGTTCTTTGCCAAGAGGTGAGCGTACGGCACGTTGCGGGGCGGGGGGCACAGTCCTCGCACGGCTGTTCCAACACCTCTCACCTGGGGGAACCCAGACGTTAGCCGGGAAGATGGTTTCTCCACAGCGATCTTTCAGAGTCGGGTGTGTGCCACTTTGCCCCCAGGGTTGCCGGCATTGGGTTTCAGACGCTTCAAAGTGAGTGAAACAAGACGTTACTCGAAAGACGGTGATCCCACCGTGTTGTTCCTCGGAGGGGAGTATAGGGCACCTTATGCTTCGGCCCCGCAAGGATGTTCCAGCCCTCCTAAATGAGTGGAGACTCAGGGTAGTTGAACGACGGTTTCACCACTCTGCCGTTTCACAGAGTTGAGTAGCTGGCCCGCTCCGCATACGCCCTGCAGAGTAGAGTCTTCAAACGTATTCGGCAGAGCGAAACCAGACGGGACTTGAACCAGACGGCCTCCCCACAAGTGCTGTGTCACAGAGTTCAGTATGGGGCATGTTTCCCGCTAGGCCTCGCCATAGGTTTTCAGGCACTTTTAACTTACACGAGGTGACTGTGGAAAGATGGCTTCCCGACCGCGTCCGTTGTGTTGGGTACATGGCGCTTTCCATGGAGACCCTGCATTTCCTTTCCAGCATTTCTGACTTCCGGAAACAATGTCTGAGTTGAAAGACGGTCCCTCTCCCCCTTCCTCCTCCACCCTCTCCCCCCGTCCCCCCTCCCATACACACACACACACACGCACACACACACACACACACAGTGTCGTCTCACAGAGTTGATTGACTCTACGGCACTTTCCTCAGGGGCCCCCGCATGGTTTTCAGACACGCGTCAGCCAAACCAGCTGTGAGTCGAAGGATGTGTAAGCAGCCGTGTTGCTTCCAAGAGTTGAGTACATGGCCCTTTCCGTGCAGCTGCCCCCACAGGTGCTCAAACACTTGTAACTGTGAAAGGAGACGTTAGATGAAAGACCGTCGCACTCCAAGGGTTGTCTCGCAGAGCTGAGGACAAGGCCCTTTCCGCATAGGGCCTGCGTTCGTTTTCAGACACTTCTAACCTAATGAAGCAAGTCGATCGTTGAAAGGTAGTTCCCCGGTGTCTCACAGAGTTGAGTATACGGCCCTTGCCGTGGAGCACCCGCAGGCATCTCAAACGCTCGTAACTTAGTGAACCAAGGTGCGAGTGGAAGGAGGATGGTCACCCCGCAGCGTCGATTCGCAGAGTTGAGCGTATGTGACCCTTTCCACCCTTTCCGCCCTGCCTGGTGTTTCACGAACCCTTCTGGGTTCGTGACGTCACAGACTAGTGACACGCTGGTGTCACCACCCTGGTGTGTCGCAGACTGCAGTAGATGGCGGCGCTTCCCTCCGAGTTCCTCGCACGCCTTCACAAACAGGACCAACTTGGTGAAACGAGAAGCTAGTTGAAACCATGGATTCCGCACCGTGTGGCTTGAGAGAGTTGAGTACGTGGCGCTTTCCCCATCGGCCCCGCGTCCGTTTTCAATCGCCTGTACCATCGTGAAACCAGATTTCATTCAAAAGAGAGTTTCTCCACGATACTTGTTTCCACACGCTCGCGCGTATTGTGTCCCTTTCCCCACAGTTTTCCGCAGGTGTTTCCACACACGTCTAACGTAGTGAAACCTGATGATGTTCCTTGAAGGATGGCTTCACCACCCTGTTGTTCCGCAGAGTTCGGGCACAGGCCACTTTCCGTGTAGGCCCTGCGTAGGTTTCAGGCCACGTCTAGCTTTGGGAAACGAGATGTTAGGGGAAAGGTGCTCTCCACGAAGTGGTTCATGCAGTTGGCACAGAGGAACTCTCGTTGTGGGCCCTACCTTTGTCTTCCAACTATTCTCACTGAGTGCAAAGAGATGCAGTTACCTGAGAGATGTTTTCCCCACAGTGTTGTACCACAGAGTTGAGCGATCCGTGCCACTTCCTCACCCCCACCCCCACCCCCACCCCCACCCCCCATAGGCCCTGGGAGTTTTCGAACACTTTTAATTTCATCCAGCGAAAGCACAGGGCCGTTGAAAGAGGGCTTCACCGCCATGTGGTTTCAGAGATTCGAGGTATGGCCCTTCCCACACACGCCCCCGCATGGTTGAGGTTTTCAGACGCTCCTCACCTCGTGATACAAGGTGTTCCTGGAAAAGTGGCTTCCGCCAAGTGCAGTTTGACAAAGGGTACGGCACTGCGGGCACAGGCCCTGCATAGTTTTGCCAACACTTGCGACTTACCCCAGACGACGTGTCTGCGGAATGATGGGTTCCCCGCAGTGTCGCACCGCAGAATGGAGTCTATGGCGCTCCGCGTGTAAGCCCCGCATAGGCTTTCCAAATTGTCTCACTTGGTGAGACCAGACGCTCCTGGAAAGAATTTTCTCACGACCGTGTGGTTTCAGAGAGTTGAGTTTATGGCACTTGCCTCATCGCCTTCTCCTAGGTTTTCAAACACTTGTAACAGCGAAAGCAGAATGTGCGTTGAAAGACGGCTCCACCACAGTGCAAGCAGGTGTTGTTTCCCAGCCTTGAGGATTTGACACTGTCCACAGAGGCCCCGCCTAGCTTTTCCAACACTTCCAACTTCGTGATGCGAGACGGTAGTCGAAAAGGGGTTTGTTTCTGCAAAGTGCAGTGCGACAGAGCCTATGGCCCTATCGGCACAGGCCCTCCAGAGTTTTTCACAAAGTCTAACTTAGTGAGATGACAGGTTTGTTGGAGGATGGTTTCCCCACAGGGTTCTTTCCCAGGCTGGAGTCTGTGGCACTATGTGCCTAGGCCCCGCGTTCGTATTCACACCCTTCGAAGTTAGCGAACCGTGATGCTGGTTGCGAGAGACTCCCTCCCGCGTATTCTCTCACTGGGTCGAGCACGTGTCACTTTCCAGATGGTTCCTGCCTAGGTGTGCATACCATGCGAGATGGTAGCGGAAAGGTGGTTTCTGCGGAGTGCAGTTGGACAGAGTCTATTATGTACTACGGCACGGTCAACACTGGACCCATAGCGATTTTTCAAAGCCTTCTAACGCAACGAAATGAGGCGAGTCTTGAAAGATGGTTCCCCGCTGTTGTTTCGCAGAGGTGAGGATTCGGCACTTTTACCGTGTAGGCCCTGCCCACGTTTTAAAAGAGTTCGCAGCGAAACCTTGATAGACTTAGTTGGGAAGACTGTGAGACCCCAGTGCTGTTTCCAGAGGCGAGGGTATGGCACTTGCCGCATAAGCCCGCCATCCGTTTTCGACACAGCAGCCTCAGTGAGACAAGATGCTAGTGGAAAGATGGCTTGCCCAGGGCGTTTCGTGCGGTGGAGTGCCTGGCACCTTGGGTGTAGGTCGGCACGGGTTTTCCAACGTGTGGCTTACCGCAACTCGGTGTTAGTTCCTCAGCTGATTCCTGCACACTTTCGTTTCTCGGGGTTGAGTGCATGGCCGTGGCGTCGTGGGCCCCGCATGGGTTTTCAAGCGCTACGTAACCTTACTGACACGAGGTGCCCGTTGAAAGATGGTTTCGCCATCTTGTTCTTTGCCAAGAGGTGAGCGTACGGCACGTTGCGGGGCGGGGGGCACAGTCCTCGCACGGCTGTTCCAACACCTCTCACCTGGGGGAACCCAGACGTTAGCCGGGAAGATGGTTTCTCCACAGCGATCTTTCAGAGTCGGGTGTGTGCCACTTTGCCCCCAGGGTTGCCGGCATTGGGTTTCAGACGCTTCAAAGTGAGTGAAACAAGACGTTACTCGAAAGACGGTGATCCCACCGTGTTGTTCCTCGGAGGGGAGTATAGGGCACCTTATGCTTCGGCCCCGCAAGGATGTTCCAGCCCTCCTAAATGAGTGGAGACTCAGGGTAGTTGAACGACGGTTTCACCACTCTGCCGTTTCACAGAGTTGAGTAGCTGGCCCGCTCCGCATACGCCCTGCAGAGTAGAGTCTTCAAACGTATTCGGCAGAGCGAAACCAGACGGGACTTGAACCAGACGGCCTCCCCACAAGTGCTGTGTCACAGAGTTCAGTATGGGGCATGTTTCCCGCTAGGCCTCGCCATAGGTTTTCAGGCACTTTTAACTTACACGAGGTGACTGTGGAAAGATGGCTTCCCGACCGCGTCCGTTGTGTTGGGTACATGGCGCTTTCCATGGAGACCCTGCATTTCCTTTCCAGCATTTCTGACTTCCGGAAACAATGTCTGAGTTGAAAGACGGTCCCTCTCCCCCTTCCTCCTCCACCCTCTCCCCCCGTCCCCCCTCCCATACACACACACACACACGCACACACACACACACACAGTGTCGTCTCACAGAGTTGATTGACTCTACGGCACTTTCCTCAGGGGCCCCCGCATGGTTTTCAGACACGCGTCAGCCAAACCAGCTGTGAGTCGAAGGATGTGTAAGCAGCCGTGTTGCTTCCAAGAGTTGAGTACATGGCCCTTTCCGTGCAGCTGCCCCCACAGGTGCTCAAACACTTGTAACTGTGAAAGGAGACGTTAGATGAAAGACCGTCGCACTCCAAGGGTTGTCTCGCAGAGCTGAGGACAAGGCCCTTTCCGCATAGGGCCTGCGTTCGTTTTCAGACACTTCTAACCTAATGAAGCAAGTCGATCGTTGAAAGGTAGTTCCCCGGTGTCTCACAGAGTTGAGTATACGGCCCTTGCCGTGGAGCACCCGCAGGCATCTCAAACGCTCGTAACTTAGTGAACCAAGGTGCGAGTGGAAGGAGGATGGTCACCCCGCAGCGTCGATTCGCAGAGTTGAGCGTATGTGACCCTTTCCACCCTTTCCGCCCTGCCTGGTGTTTCACGAACCCTTCTGGGTTCGTGACGTCACAGACTAGTGACACGCTGGTGTCACCACCCTGGTGTGTCGCAGACTGCAGTAGATGGCGGCGCTTCCCTCCGAGTTCCTCGCACGCCTTCACAAACAGGACCAACTTGGTGAAACGAGAAGCTAGTTGAAACCATGGATTCCGCACCGTGTGGCTTGAGAGAGTTGAGTACGTGGCGCTTTCCCCATCGGCCCCGCGTCCGTTTTCAATCGCCTGTACCATCGTGAAACCAGATTTCAGTCAAAAGAGAGTTTCTCCACGATACTTGTTTCCACACGCTCGCGCGTATTGTGTCCCTTTCCCCACAGTTTTCCGCAGGTGTTTCCACACACGTCTAACGTAGTGAAACCTGATGATGTTCCTTGAAGGATGGCTTCACCACCCTGTTGTTCCGCAGAGTTCGGGCACAGGCCACTTTCCGTGTAGGCCCTGCGTAGGTTTCAGGCCACGTCTAGCTTTGGGAAACGAGATGTTAGGGGAAAGGTGCTCTCCACGAAGTGGTTCATGCAGTTGGCACAGAGGAACTCTCGTTGTGGGCCCTACCTTTGTCTTCCAACTATTCTCACTGAGTGCAAAGAGATGCAGTTACCTGAGAGATGTTTTCCCCACAGTGTTGTACCACAGAGTTGAGCGATCCGTGCCACTTCCTCACCCCCACCCCCACCCCCACCCCCACCCCCCATAGGCCCTGGGAGTTTTCGAACACTTTTAATTTCATCCAGCGAAAGCACAGGGCCGTTGAAAGAGGGCTTCACCGCCATGTGGTTTCAGAGATTCGAGGTATGGCCCTTCCCACACACGCCCCCGCATGGTTGAGGTTTTCAGACGCTCCTCACCTCGTGATACAAGGTGTTCCTGGAAAAGTGGCTTCCGCCAAGTGCAGTTTGACAAAGGGTACGGCACTGCGGGCACAGGCCCTGCATAGTTTTGCCAACACTTGCGACTTACCCCAGACGACGTGTCTGCGGAATGATGGGTTCCCCGCAGTGTCGCACCGCAGAATGGAGTCTATGGCGCTCCGCGTGTAAGCCCCGCATAGGCTTTCCAAATTGTCTCACTTGGTGAGACCAGACGCTCCTGGAAAGAATTTTCTCACGACCGTGTGGTTTCAGAGAGTTGAGTTTATGGCACTTGCCTCATCGCCTTCTCCTAGGTTTTCAAACACTTGTAACAGCGAAAGCAGAATGTGCGTTGAAAGACGGCTCCACCACAGTGCAAGCAGGTGTTGTTTCCCAGCCTTGAGGATTTGACACTGTCCACAGAGGCCCCGCCTAGCTTTTCCAACACTTCCAACTTCGTGATGCGAGACGGTAGTCGAAAAGGGGTTTGTTTCTGCAAAGTGCAGTGCGACAGAGCCTATGGCCCTATCGGCACAGGCCCTCCAGAGTTTTTCACAAAGTCTAACTTAGTGAGATGACAGGTTTGTTGGAGGATGGTTTCCCCACAGGGTTCTTTCCCAGGCTGGAGTCTGTGGCACTATGTGCCTAGGCCCCGCGTTCGTATTCACACCCTTCGAAGTTAGCGAACCGTGATGCTGGTTGCGAGAGGCTCCCTCCCGCGTATTCTCTCACTGGGTCGAGCACGTGTCACTTTCCAGATGGTTCCTGCCTGGGTGTGCATACCATGCGAGATGGTAGCGGAAAGGTGGTTTCTGCGGAGTGCAGTTGGACAGAGTCTATTATGTACTACGGCACGGTCAACACTGGACCCATAGCGATTTTTCAAAGCCTTCTAACGCAACGAAATGAGGCGAGTCTTGAAAGATGGTTCCCCGCTGTTGTTTCGCAGAGGTGAGGATTCGGCACTTTTACCGTGTAGGCCCTGCCCACGTTTTAAAAGAGTTCGCAGCGAAACCTTGATAGACTTAGTTGGGAAGACTGTGAGACCCCAGTGCTGTTTCCAGAGGCGAGGGTATGGCACTTGCCGCATAAGCCCGCCATCCGTTTTCGACACAGCAGCCTCAGTGAGACAAGATGCTAGTGGAAAGATGGCTTGCCCAGGGCGTTTCGTGCGGTGGAGTGCCTGGCACCTTGGGTGTAGGTCGGCACGGGTTTTCCAACGTGTGGCTTACCGCAACTCGGTGTTAGTTCCTCAGCTGATTCCTGCACACTTTCGTTTCTCGGGGTTGAGTGCATGGCCGTGGCGTCGTGGGCCCCGCATGGGTTTTCAAGCGCTACGTAACCTTACTGACACGAGGTGCCCGTTGAAAGATGGTTTCGCCATCTTGTTCTTTGCCAAGAGGTGAGCGTACGGCACGTTGCGGGGCGGGGGGCACAGTCCTCGCACGGCTGTTCCAACACCTCTCACCTGGGGGAACCCAGACGTTAGCCGGGAAGATGGTTTCTCCACAGCGATCTTTCAGAGTCGGGTGTGTGCCACTTTGCCCCCAGGGTTGCCGGCATTGGGTTTCAGACGCTTCAAAGTGAGTGAAACAAGACGTTACTCGAAAGACGGTGATCCCACCGTGTTGTTCCTCGGAGGGGAGTATAGGGCACCTTATGCTTCGGCCCCGCAAGGATGTTCCAGCCCTCCTAAATGAGTGGAGACTCAGGGTAGTTGAACGACGGTTTCACCACTCTGCCGTTTCACAGAGTTGAGTAGCTGGCCCGCTCCGCATACGCCCTGCAGAGTAGAGTCTTCAAACGTATTCGGCAGAGCGAAACCAGACGGGACTTGAACCAGACGGCCTCCCCACAAGTGCTGTGTCACAGAGTTCAGTATGGGGCATGTTTCCCGCTAGGCCTCGCCATAGGTTTTCAGGCACTTTTAACTTACACGAGGTGACTGTGGAAAGATGGCTTCCCGACCGCGTCCGTTGTGTTGGGTACATGGCGCTTTCCATGGAGACCCTGCATTTCCTTTCCAGCATTTCTGACTTCCGGAAACAATGTCTGAGTTGAAAGACGGTCCCTCTCCCCCTTCCTCCTCCACCCTCTCCCCCCGTCCCCCCTCCCATACACACACACACACACGCACACACACACACACACAGTGTCGTCTCACAGAGTTGATTGACTCTACGGCACTTTCCTCAGGGGCCCCCGCATGGTTTTCAGACACGCGTCAGCCAAACCAGCTGTGAGTCGAAGGATGTGTAAGCAGCCGTGTTGCTTCCAAGAGTTGAGTACATGGCCCTTTCCGTGCAGCTGCCCCCACAGGTGCTCAAACACTTGTAACTGTGAAAGGAGACGTTAGATGAAAGACCGTCGCACTCCAAGGGTTGTCTCGCAGAGCTGAGGACAAGGCCCTTTCCGCATAGGGCCTGCGTTCGTTTTCAGACACTTCTAACCTAATGAAGCAAGTCGATCGTTGAAAGGTAGTTCCCCGGTGTCTCACAGAGTTGAGTATACGGCCCTTGCCGTGGAGCACCCGCAGGCATCTCAAACGCTCGTAACTTAGTGAACCAAGGTGCGAGTGGAAGGAGGATGGTCACCCCGCAGCGTCGATTCGCAGAGTTGAGCGTATGTGACCCTTTCCACCCTTTCCGCCCTGCCTGGTGTTTCACGAACCCTTCTGGGTTCGTGACGTCACAGACTAGTGACACGCTGGTGTCACCACCCTGGTGTGTCGCAGACTGCAGTAGATGGCGGCGCTTCCCTCCGAGTTCCTCGCACGCCTTCACAAACAGGACCAACTTGGTGAAACGAGAAGCTAGTTGAAACCATGGATTCCGCACCGTGTGGCTTGAGAGAGTTGAGTACGTGGCGCTTTCCCCATCGGCCCCGCGTCCGTTTTCAATCGCCTGTACCATCGTGAAACCAGATTTCAGTCAAAAGAGAGTTTCTCCACGATACTTGTTTCCACACGCTCGCGCGTATTGTGTCCCTTTCCCCACAGTTTTCCGCAGGTGTTTCCACACACGTCTAACGTAGTGAAACCTGATGATGTTCCTTGAAGGATGGCTTCACCACCCTGTTGTTCCGCAGAGTTCGGGCACAGGCCACTTTCCGTGTAGGCCCTGCGTAGGTTTCAGGCCACGTCTAGCTTTGGGAAACGAGATGTTAGGGGAAAGGTGCTCTCCACGAAGTGGTTCATGCAGTTGGCACAGAGGAACTCTCGTTGTGGGCCCTACCTTTGTCTTCCAACTATTCTCACTGAGTGCAAAGAGATGCAGTTACCTGAGAGATGTTTTCCCCACAGTGTTGTACCACAGAGTTGAGCGATCCGTGCCACTTCCTCACCCCCACCCCCACCCCCACCCCCACCCCCCATAGGCCCTGGGAGTTTTCGAACACTTTTAATTTCATCCAGCGAAAGCACAGGGCCGTTGAAAGAGGGCTTCACCGCCATGTGGTTTCAGAGATTCGAGGTATGGCCCTTCCCACACACGCCCCCGCATGGTTGAGGTTTTCAGACGCTCCTCACCTCGTGATACAAGGTGTTCCTGGAAAAGTGGCTTCCGCCAAGTGCAGTTTGACAAAGGGTACGGCACTGCGGGCACAGGCCCTGCATAGTTTTGCCAACACTTGCGACTTACCCCAGACGACGTGTCTGCGGAATGATGGGTTCCCCGCAGTGTCGCACCGCAGAATGGAGTCTATGGCGCTCCGCGTGTAAGCCCCGCATAGGCTTTCCAAATTGTCTCACTTGGTGAGACCAGACGCTCCTGGAAAGAATTTTCTCACGACCGTGTGGTTTCAGAGAGTTGAGTTTATGGCACTTGCCTCATCGCCTTCTCCTAGGTTTTCAAACACTTGTAACAGCGAAAGCAGAATGTGCGTTGAAAGACGGCTCCACCACAGTGCAAGCAGGTGTTGTTTCCCAGCCTTGAGGATTTGACACTGTCCACAGAGGCCCCGCCTAGCTTTTCCAACACTTCCAACTTCGTGATGCGAGACGGTAGTCGAAAAGGGGTTTGTTTCTGCAAAGTGCAGTGCGACAGAGCCTATGGCCCTATCGGCACAGGCCCTCCAGAGTTTTTCACAAAGTCTAACTTAGTGAGATGACAGGTTTGTTGGAGGATGGTTTCCCCACAGGGTTCTTTCCCAGGCTGGAGTCTGTGGCACTATGTGCCTAGGCCCCGCGTTCGTATTCACACCCTTCGAAGTTAGCGAACCGTGATGCTGGTTGCGAGAGGCTCCCTCCCGCGTATTCTCTCACTGGGTCGAGCACGTGTCACTTTCCAGATGGTTCCTGCCTAGGTGTGCATACCATGCGAGATGGTAGCGGAAAGGTGGTTTCTGCGGAGTGCAGTTGGACAGAGTCTATTATGTACTACGGCACGGTCAACACTGGACCCATAGCGATTTTTCAAAGCCTTCTAACGCAACGAAATGAGGCGAGTCTTGAAAGATGGTTCCCCGCTGTTGTTTCGCAGAGGTGAGGATTCGGCACTTTTACCGTGTAGGCCCTGCCCACGTTTTAAAAGAGTTCGCAGCGAAACCTTGATAGACTTAGTTGGGAAGACTGTGAGACCCCAGTGCTGTTTCCAGAGGCGAGGGTATGGCACTTGCCGCATAAGCCCGCCATCCGTTTTCGACACAGCAGCCTCAGTGAGACAAGATGCTAGTGGAAAGATGGCTTGCCCAGGGCGTTTCGTGCGGTGGAGTGCCTGGCACCTTGGGTGTAGGTCGGCACGGGTTTTCCAACGTGTGGCTTACCGCAACTCGGTGTTAGTTCCTCAGCTGATTCCTGCACACTTTCGTTTCTCGGGGTTGAGTGCATGGCCGTGGCGTCGTGGGCCCCGCATGGGTTTTCAAGCGCTACGTAACCTTACTGACACGAGGTGCCCGTTGAAAGATGGTTTCGCCATCTTGTTCTTTGCCAAGAGGTGAGCGTACGGCACGTTGCGGGGCGGGGGGCACAGTCCTCGCACGGCTGTTCCAACACCTCTCACCTGGGGGAACCCAGACGTTAGCCGGGAAGATGGTTTCTCCACAGCGATCTTTCAGAGTCGGGTGTGTGCCACTTTGCCCCCAGGGTTGCCGGCATTGGGTTTCAGACGCTTCAAAGTGAGTGAAACAAGACGTTACTCGAAAGACGGTGATCCCACCGTGTTGTTCCTCGGAGGGGAGTATAGGGCACCTTATGCTTCGGCCCCGCAAGGATGTTCCAGCCCTCCTAAATGAGTGGAGACTCAGGGTAGTTGAACGACGGTTTCACCACTCTGCCGTTTCACAGAGTTGAGTAGCTGGCCCGCTCCGCATACGCCCTGCAGAGTAGAGTCTTCAAACGTATTCGGCAGAGCGAAACCAGACGGGACTTGAACCAGACGGCCTCCCCACAAGTGCTGTGTCACAGAGTTCAGTATGGGGCATGTTTCCCGCTAGGCCTCGCCATAGGTTTTCAGGCACTTTTAACTTACACGAGGTGACTGTGGAAAGATGGCTTCCCGACCGCGTCCGTTGTGTTGGGTACATGGCGCTTTCCATGGAGACCCTGCATTTCCTTTCCAGCATTTCTGACTTCCGGAAACAATGTCTGAGTTGAAAGACGGTCCCTCTCCCCCTTCCTCCTCCACCCTCTCCCCCCGTCCCCCCTCCCATACACACACACACACACGCACACACACACACACACAGTGTCGTCTCACAGAGTTGATTGACTCTACGGCACTTTCCTCAGGGGCCCCCGCATGGTTTTCAGACACGCGTCAGCCAAACCAGCTGTGAGTCGAAGGATGTGTAAGCAGCCGTGTTGCTTCCAAGAGTTGAGTACATGGCCCTTTCCGTGCAGCTGCCCCCACAGGTGCTCAAACACTTGTAACTGTGAAAGGAGACGTTAGATGAAAGACCGTCGCACTCCAAGGGTTGTCTCGCAGAGCTGAGGACAAGGCCCTTTCCGCATAGGGCCTGCGTTCGTTTTCAGACACTTCTAACCTAATGAAGCAAGTCGATCGTTGAAAGGTAGTTCCCCGGTGTCTCACAGAGTTGAGTATACGGCCCTTGCCGTGGAGCACCCGCAGGCATCTCAAACGCTCGTAACTTAGTGAACCAAGGTGCGAGTGGAAGGAGGATGGTCACCCCGCAGCGTCGATTCGCAGAGTTGAGCGTATGTGACCCTTTCCACCCTTTCCGCCCTGCCTGGTGTTTCACGAACCCTTCTGGGTTCGTGACGTCACAGACTAGTGACACGCTGGTGTCACCACCCTGGTGTGTCGCAGACTGCAGTAGATGGCGGCGCTTCCCTCCGAGTTCCTCGCACGCCTTCACAAACAGGACCAACTTGGTGAAACGAGAAGCTAGTTGAAACCATGGATTCCGCACCGTGTGGCTTGAGAGAGTTGAGTACGTGGCGCTTTCCCCATCGGCCCCGCGTCCGTTTTCAATCGCCTGTACCATCGTGAAACCAGATTTCAGTCAAAAGAGAGTTTCTCCACGATACTTGTTTCCACACGCTCGCGCGTATTGTGTCCCTTTCCCCACAGTTTTCCGCAGGTGTTTCCACACACGTCTAACGTAGTGAAACCTGATGATGTTCCTTGAAGGATGGCTTCACCACCCTGTTGTTCCGCAGAGTTCGGGCACAGGCCACTTTCCGTGTAGGCCCTGCGTAGGTTTCAGGCCACGTCTAGCTTTGGGAAACGAGATGTTAGGGGAAAGGTGCTCTCCACGAAGTGGTTCATGCAGTTGGCACAGAGGAACTCTCGTTGTGGGCCCTACCTTTGTCTTCCAACTATTCTCACTGAGTGCAAAGAGATGCAGTTACCTGAGAGATGTTTTCCCCACAGTGTTGTACCACAGAGTTGAGCGATCCGTGCCACTTCCTCACCCCCACCCCCACCCCCACCCCCACCCCCCATAGGCCCTGGGAGTTTTCGAACACTTTTAATTTCATCCAGCGAAAGCACAGGGCCGTTGAAAGAGGGCTTCACCGCCATGTGGTTTCAGAGATTCGAGGTATGGCCCTTCCCACACACGCCCCCGCATGGTTGAGGTTTTCAGACGCTCCTCACCTCGTGATACAAGGTGTTCCTGGAAAAGTGGCTTCCGCCAAGTGCAGTTTGACAAAGGGTACGGCACTGCGGGCACAGGCCCTGCATAGTTTTGCCAACACTTGCGACTTACCCCAGACGACGTGTCTGCGGAATGATGGGTTCCCCGCAGTGTCGCACCGCAGAATGGAGTCTATGGCGCTCCGCGTGTAAGCCCCGCATAGGCTTTCCAAATTGTCTCACTTGGTGAGACCAGACGCTCCTGGAAAGAATTTTCTCACGACCGTGTGGTTTCAGAGAGTTGAGTTTATGGCACTTGCCTCATCGCCTTCTCCTAGGTTTTCAAACACTTGTAACAGCGAAAGCAGAATGTGCGTTGAAAGACGGCTCCACCACAGTGCAAGCAGGTGTTGTTTCCCAGCCTTGAGGATTTGACACTGTCCACAGAGGCCCCGCCTAGCTTTTCCAACACTTCCAACTTCGTGATGCGAGACGGTAGTCGAAAAGGGGTTTGTTTCTGCAAAGTGCAGTGCGACAGAGCCTATGGCCCTATCGGCACAGGCCCTCCAGAGTTTTTCACAAAGTCTAACTTAGTGAGATGACAGGTTTGTTGGAGGATGGTTTCCCCACAGGGTTCTTTCCCAGGCTGGAGTCTGTGGCACTATGTGCCTAGGCCCCGCGTTCGTATTCACACCCTTCGAAGTTAGCGAACCGTGATGCTGGTTGCGAGAGGCTCCCTCCCGCGTATTCTCTCACTGGGTCGAGCACGTGTCACTTTCCAGATGGTTCCTGCCTGGGTGTGCATACCATGCGAGATGGTAGCGGAAAGGTGGTTTCTGCGGAGTGCAGTTGGACAGAGTCTATTATGTACTACGGCACGGTCAACACTGGACCCATAGCGATTTTTCAAAGCCTTCTAACGCAACGAAATGAGGCGAGTCTTGAAAGATGGTTCCCCGCTGTTGTTTCGCAGAGGTGAGGATTCGGCACTTTTACCGTGTAGGCCCTGCCCACGTTTTAAAAGAGTTCGCAGCGAAACCTTGATAGACTTAGTTGGGAAGACTGTGAGACCCCAGTGCTGTTTCCAGAGGCGAGGGTATGGCACTTGCCGCATAAGCCCGCCATCCGTTTTCGACACAGCAGCCTCAGTGAGACAAGATGCTAGTGGAAAGATGGCTTGCCCAGGGCGTTTCGTGCGGTGGAGTGCCTGGCACCTTGGGTGTAGGTCGGCACGGGTTTTCCAACGTGTGGCTTACCGCAACTCGGTGTTAGTTCCTCAGCTGATTCCTGCACACTTTCGTTTCTCGGGGTTGAGTGCATGGCCGTGGCGTCGTGGGCCCCGCATGGGTTTTCAAGCGCTACGTAACCTTACTGACACGAGGTGCCCGTTGAAAGATGGTTTCGCCATCTTGTTCTTTGCCAAGAGGTGAGCGTACGGCACGTTGCGGGGCGGGGGGCACAGTCCTCGCACGGCTGTTCCAACACCTCTCACCTGGGGGAACCCAGACGTTAGCCGGGAAGATGGTTTCTCCACAGCGATCTTTCAGAGTCGGGTGTGTGCCACTTTGCCCCCAGGGTTGCCGGCATTGGGTTTCAGACGCTTCAAAGTGAGTGAAACAAGACGTTACTCGAAAGACGGTGATCCCACCGTGTTGTTCCTCGGAGGGGAGTATAGGGCACCTTATGCTTCGGCCCCGCAAGGATGTTCCAGCCCTCCTAAATGAGTGGAGACTCAGGGTAGTTGAACGACGGTTTCACCACTCTGCCGTTTCACAGAGTTGAGTAGCTGGCCCGCTCCGCATACGCCCTGCAGAGTAGAGTCTTCAAACGTATTCGGCAGAGCGAAACCAGACGGGACTTGAACCAGACGGCCTCCCCACAAGTGCTGTGTCACAGAGTTCAGTATGGGGCATGTTTCCCGCTAGGCCTCGCCATAGGTTTTCAGGCACTTTTAACTTACACGAGGTGACTGTGGAAAGATGGCTTCCCGACCGCGTCCGTTGTGTTGGGTACATGGCGCTTTCCATGGAGACCCTGCATTTCCTTTCCAGCATTTCTGACTTCCGGAAACAATGTCTGAGTTGAAAGACGGTCCCTCTCCCCCTTCCTCCTCCACCCTCTCCCCCCGTCCCCCCTCCCATACACACACACACACACACACACACACACACAGTGTCGTCTCACAGAGTTGATTGACTCTACGGCACTTTCCTCAGGGGCCCCCGCATGGTTTTCAGACACGCGTCAGCCAAACCAGCTGTGAGTCGAAGGATGTGTAAGCAGCCGTGTTGCTTCCAAGAGTTGAGTACATGGCCCTTTCCGTGCAGCTGCCCCCACAGGTGCTCAAACACTTGTAACTGTGAAAGGAGACGTTAGATGAAAGACCGTCGCACTCCAAGGGTTGTCTCGCAGAGCTGAGGACAAGGCCCTTTCCGCATAGGGCCTGCGTTCGTTTTCAGACACTTCTAACCTAATGAAGCAAGTCGATCGTTGAAAGGTAGTTCCCCGGTGTCTCACAGAGTTGAGTATACGGCCCTTGCCGTGGAGCACCCGCAGGCATCTCAAACGCTCGTAACTTAGTGAACCAAGGTGCGAGTGGAAGGAGGATGGTCACCCCGCAGCGTCGATTCGCAGAGTTGAGCGTATGTGACCCTTTCCACCCTTTCCGCCCTGCCTGGTGTTTCACGAACCCTTCTGGGTTCGTGACGTCACAGACTAGTGACACGCTGGTGTCACCACCCTGGTGTGTCGCAGACTGCAGTAGATGGCGGCGCTTCCCTCCGAGTTCCTCGCACGCCTTCACAAACAGGACCAACTTGGTGAAACGAGAAGCTAGTTGAAACCATGGATTCCGCACCGTGTGGCTTGAGAGAGTTGAGTACGTGGCGCTTTCCCCATCGGCCCCGCGTCCGTTTTCAATCGCCTGTACCATCGTGAAACCAGATTTCATTCAAAAGAGAGTTTCTCCACGATACTTGTTTCCACACGCTCGCGCGTATTGTGTCCCTTTCCCCACAGTTTTCCGCAGGTGTTTCCACACACGTCTAACGTAGTGAAACCTGATGATGTTCCTTGAAGGATGGCTTCACCACCCTGTTGTTCCGCAGAGTTCGGGCACAGGCCACTTTCCGTGTAGGCCCTGCGTAGGTTTCAGGCCACGTCTAGCTTTGGGAAACGAGATGTTAGGGGAAAGGTGCTCTCCACGAAGTGGTTCATGCAGTTGGCACAGAGGAACTCTCGTTGTGGGCCCTACCTTTGTCTTCCAACTATTCTCACTGAGTGCAAAGAGATGCAGTTACCTGAGAGATGTTTTCCCCACAGTGTTGTACCACAGAGTTGAGCGATCCGTGCCACTTCCTCACCCCCACCCCCACCCCCACCCCCACCCCCCATAGGCCCTGGGAGTTTTCGAACACTTTTAATTTCATCCAGCGAAAGCACAGGGCCGTTGAAAGAGGGCTTCACCGCCATGTGGTTTCAGAGATTCGAGGTATGGCCCTTCCCACACACGCCCCCGCATGGTTGAGGTTTTCAGACGCTCCTCACCTCGTGATACAAGGTGTTCCTGGAAAAGTGGCTTCCGCCAAGTGCAGTTTGACAAAGGGTACGGCACTGCGGGCACAGGCCCTGCATAGTTTTGCCAACACTTGCGACTTACCCCAGACGACGTGTCTGCGGAATGATGGGTTCCCCGCAGTGTCGCACCGCAGAATGGAGTCTATGGCGCTCCGCGTGTAAGCCCCGCATAGGCTTTCCAAATTGTCTCACTTGGTGAGACCAGACGCTCCTGGAAAGAATTTTCTCACGACCGTGTGGTTTCAGAGAGTTGAGTTTATGGCACTTGCCTCATCGCCTTCTCCTAGGTTTTCAAACACTTGTAACAGCGAAAGCAGAATGTGCGTTGAAAGACGGCTCCACCACAGTGCAAGCAGGTGTTGTTTCCCAGCCTTGAGGATTTGACACTGTCCACAGAGGCCCCGCCTAGCTTTTCCAACACTTCCAACTTCGTGATGCGAGACGGTAGTCGAAAAGGGGTTTGTTTCTGCAAAGTGCAGTGCGACAGAGCCTATGGCCCTATCGGCACAGGCCCTCCAGAGTTTTTCACAAAGTCTAACTTAGTGAGATGACAGGTTTGTTGGAGGATGGTTTCCCCACAGGGTTCTTTCCCAGGCTGGAGTCTGTGGCACTATGTGCCTAGGCCCCGCGTTCGTATTCACACCCTTCGAAGTTAGCGAACCGTGATGCTGGTTGCGAGAGGCTCCCTCCCGCGTATTCTCTCACTGGGTCGAGCACGTGTCACTTTCCAGATGGTTCCTGCCTGGGTGTGCATACCATGCGAGATGGTAGCGGAAAGGTGGTTTCTGCGGAGTGCAGTTGGACAGAGTCTATTATGTACTACGGCACGGTCAACACTGGACCCATAGCGATTTTTCAAAGCCTTCTAACGCAACGAAATGAGGCGAGTCTTGAAAGATGGTTCCCCGCTGTTGTTTCGCAGAGGTGAGGATTCGGCACTTTTACCGTGTAGGCCCTGCCCACGTTTTAAAAGAGTTCGCAGCGAAACCTTGATAGACTTAGTTGGGAAGACTGTGAGACCCCAGTGCTGTTTCCAGAGGCGAGGGTATGGCACTTGCCGCATAAGCCCGCCATCCGTTTTCGACACAGCAGCCTCAGTGAGACAAGATGCTAGTGGAAAGATGGCTTGCCCAGGGCGTTTCGTGCGGTGGAGTGCCTGGCACCTTGGGTGTAGGTCGGCACGGGTTTTCCAACGTGTGGCTTACCGCAACTCGGTGTTAGTTCCTCAGCTGATTCCTGCACACTTTCGTTTCTCGGGGTTGAGTGCATGGCCGTGGCGTCGTGGGCCCCGCATGGGTTTTCAAGCGCTACGTAACCTTACTGACACGAGGTGCCCGTTGAAAGATGGTTTCGCCATCTTGTTCTTTGCCAAGAGGTGAGCGTACGGCACGTTGCGGGGCGGGGGGCACAGTCCTCGCACGGCTGTTCCAACACCTCTCACCTGGGGGAACCCAGACGTTAGCCGGGAAGATGGTTTCTCCACAGCGATCTTTCAGAGTCGGGTGTGTGCCACTTTGCCCCCAGGGTTGCCGGCATTGGGTTTCAGACGCTTCAAAGTGAGTGAAACAAGACGTTACTCGAAAGACGGTGATCCCACCGTGTTGTTCCTCGGAGGGGAGTATAGGGCACCTTATGCTTCGGCCCCGCAAGGATGTTCCAGCCCTCCTAAATGAGTGGAGACTCAGGGTAGTTGAACGACGGTTTCACCACTCTGCCGTTTCACAGAGTTGAGTAGCTGGCCCGCTCCGCATACGCCCTGCAGAGTAGAGTCTTCAAACGTATTCGGCAGAGCGAAACCAGACGGGACTTGAACCAGACGGCCTCCCCACAAGTGCTGTGTCACAGAGTTCAGTATGGGGCATGTTTCCCGCTAGGCCTCGCCATAGGTTTTCAGGCACTTTTAACTTACACGAGGTGACTGTGGAAAGATGGCTTCCCGACCGCGTCCGTTGTGTTGGGTACATGGCGCTTTCCATGGAGACCCTGCATTTCCTTTCCAGCATTTCTGACTTCCGGAAACAATGTCTGAGTTGAAAGACGGTCCCTCTCCCCCTTCCTCCTCCACCCTCTCCCCCCGTCCCCCCTCCCATACACACACACACACACGCACACACACACACACACACAGTGTCGTCTCACAGAGTTGATTGACTCTACGGCACTTTCCTCAGGGGCCCCCGCATGGTTTTCAGACACGCGTCAGCCAAACCAGCTGTGAGTCGAAGGATGTGTAAGCAGCCGTGTTGCTTCCAAGAGTTGAGTACATGGCCCTTTCCGTGCAGCTGCCCCCACAGGTGCTCAAACACTTGTAACTGTGAAAGGAGACGTTAGATGAAAGACCGTCGCACTCCAAGGGTTGTCTCGCAGAGCTGAGGACAAGGCCCTTTCCGCATAGGGCCTGCGTTCGTTTTCAGACACTTCTAACCTAATGAAGCAAGTCGATCGTTGAAAGGTAGTTCCCCGGTGTCTCACAGAGTTGAGTATACGGCCCTTGCCGTGGAGCACCCGCAGGCATCTCAAACGCTCGTAACTTAGTGAACCAAGGTGCGAGTGGAAGGAGGATGGTCACCCCGCAGCGTCGATTCGCAGAGTTGAGCGTATGTGACCCTTTCCACCCTTTCCGCCCTGCCTGGTGTTTCACGAACCCTTCTGGGTTCGTGACGTCACAGACTAGTGACACGCTGGTGTCACCACCCTGGTGTGTCGCAGACTGCAGTAGATGGCGGCGCTTCCCTCCGAGTTCCTCGCACGCCTTCACAAACAGGACCAACTTGGTGAAACGAGAAGCTAGTTGAAACCATGGATTCCGCACCGTGTGGCTTGAGAGAGTTGAGTACGTGGCGCTTTCCCCATCGGCCCCGCGTCCGTTTTCAATCGCCTGTACCATCGTGAAACCAGATTTCATTCAAAAGAGAGTTTCTCCACGATACTTGTTTCCACACGCTCGCGCGTATTGTGTCCCTTTCCCCACAGTTTTCCGCAGGTGTTTCCACACACGTCTAACGTAGTGAAACCTGATGATGTTCCTTGAAGGATGGCTTCACCACCCTGTTGTTCCGCAGAGTTCGGGCACAGGCCACTTTCCGTGTAGGCCCTGCGTAGGTTTCAGGCCACGTCTAGCTTTGGGAAACGAGATGTTAGGGGAAAGGTGCTCTCCACGAAGTGGTTCATGCAGTTGGCACAGAGGAACTCTCGTTGTGGGCCCTACCTTTGTCTTCCAACTATTCTCACTGAGTGCAAAGAGATGCAGTTACCTGAGAGATGTTTTCCCCACAGTGTTGTACCACAGAGTTGAGCGATCCGTGCCACTTCCTCACCCCCACCCCCACCCCCACCCCCACCCCCCATAGGCCCTGGGAGTTTTCGAACACTTTTAATTTCATCCAGCGAAAGCACAGGGCCGTTGAAAGAGGGCTTCACCGCCATGTGGTTTCAGAGATTCGAGGTATGGCCCTTCCCACACACGCCCCCGCATGGTTGAGGTTTTCAGACGCTCCTCACCTCGTGATACAAGGTGTTCCTGGAAAAGTGGCTTCCGCCAAGTGCAGTTTGACAAAGGGTACGGCACTGCGGGCACAGGCCCTGCATAGTTTTGCCAACACTTGCGACTTACCCCAGACGACGTGTCTGCGGAATGATGGGTTCCCCGCAGTGTCGCACCGCAGAATGGAGTCTATGGCGCTCCGCGTGTAAGCCCCGCATAGGCTTTCCAAATTGTCTCACTTGGTGAGACCAGACGCTCCTGGAAAGAATTTTCTCACGACCGTGTGGTTTCAGAGAGTTGAGTTTATGGCACTTGCCTCATCGCCTTCTCCTAGGTTTTCAAACACTTGTAACAGCGAAAGCAGAATGTGCGTTGAAAGACGGCTCCACCACAGTGCAAGCAGGTGTTGTTTCCCAGCCTTGAGGATTTGACACTGTCCACAGAGGCCCCGCCTAGCTTTTCCAACACTTCCAACTTCGTGATGCGAGACGGTAGTCGAAAAGGGGTTTGTTTCTGCAAAGTGCAGTGCGACAGAGCCTATGGCCCTATCGGCACAGGCCCTCCAGAGTTTTTCACAAAGTCTAACTTAGTGAGATGACAGGTTTGTTGGAGGATGGTTTCCCCACAGGGTTCTTTCCCAGGCTGGAGTCTGTGGCACTATGTGCCTAGGCCCCGCGTTCGTATTCACACCCTTCGAAGTTAGCGAACCGTGATGCTGGTTGCGAGAGGCTCCCTCCCGCGTATTCTCTCACTGGGTCGAGCACGTGTCACTTTCCAGATGGTTCCTGCCTAGGTGTGCATACCATGCGAGATGGTAGCGGAAAGGTGGTTTCTGCGGAGTGCAGTTGGACAGAGTCTATTATGTACTACGGCACGGTCAACACTGGACCCATAGCGATTTTTCAAAGCCTTCTAACGCAACGAAATGAGGCGAGTCTTGAAAGATGGTTCCCCGCTGTTGTTTCGCAGAGGTGAGGATTCGGCACTTTTACCGTGTAGGCCCTGCCCACGTTTTAAAAGAGTTCGCAGCGAAACCTTGATAGACTTAGTTGGGAAGACTGTGAGACCCCAGTGCTGTTTCCAGAGGCGAGGGTATGGCACTTGCCGCATAAGCCCGCCATCCGTTTTCGACACAGCAGCCTCAGTGAGACAAGATGCTAGTGGAAAGATGGCTTGCCCAGGGCGTTTCGTGCGGTGGAGTGCCTGGCACCTTGGGTGTAGGTCGGCACGGGTTTTCCAACGTGTGGCTTACCGCAACTCGGTGTTAGTTCCTCAGCTGATTCCTGCACACTTTCGTTTCTCGGGGTTGAGTGCATGGCCGTGGCGTCGTGGGCCCCGCATGGGTTTTCAAGCGCTACGTAACCTTACTGACACGAGGTGCCCGTTGAAAGATGGTTTCGCCATCTTGTTCTTTGCCAAGAGGTGAGCGTACGGCACGTTGCGGGGCGGGGGGCACAGTCCTCGCACGGCTGTTCCAACACCTCTCACCTGGGGGAACCCAGACGTTAGCCGGGAAGATGGTTTCTCCACAGCGATCTTTCAGAGTCGGGTGTGTGCCACTTTGCCCCCAGGGTTGCCGGCATTGGGTTTCAGACGCTTCAAAGTGAGTGAAACAAGACGTTACTCGAAAGACGGTGATCCCACCGTGTTGTTCCTCGGAGGGGAGTATAGGGCACCTTATGCTTCGGCCCCGCAAGGATGTTCCAGCCCTCCTAAATGAGTGGAGACTCAGGGTAGTTGAACGACGGTTTCACCACTCTGCCGTTTCACAGAGTTGAGTAGCTGGCCCGCTCCGCATACGCCCTGCAGAGTAGAGTCTTCAAACGTATTCGGCAGAGCGAAACCAGACGGGACTTGAACCAGACGGCCTCCCCACAAGTGCTGTGTCACAGAGTTCAGTATGGGGCATGTTTCCCGCTAGGCCTCGCCATAGGTTTTCAGGCACTTTTAACTTACACGAGGTGACTGTGGAAAGATGGCTTCCCGACCGCGTCCGTTGTGTTGGGTACATGGCGCTTTCCATGGAGACCCTGCATTTCCTTTCCAGCATTTCTGACTTCCGGAAACAATGTCTGAGTTGAAAGACGGTCCCTCTCCCCCTTCCTCCTCCACCCTCTCCCCCCGTCCCCCCTCCCATACACACACACACACACGCACACACACACACACACACAGTGTCGTCTCACAGAGTTGATTGACTCTACGGCACTTTCCTCAGGGGCCCCCGCATGGTTTTCAGACACGCGTCAGCCAAACCAGCTGTGAGTCGAAGGATGTGTAAGCAGCCGTGTTGCTTCCAAGAGTTGAGTACATGGCCCTTTCCGTGCAGCTGCCCCCACAGGTGCTCAAACACTTGTAACTGTGAAAGGAGACGTTAGATGAAAGACCGTCGCACTCCAAGGGTTGTCTCGCAGAGCTGAGGACAAGGCCCTTTCCGCATAGGGCCTGCGTTCGTTTTCAGACACTTCTAACCTAATGAAGCAAGTCGATCGTTGAAAGGTAGTTCCCCGGTGTCTCACAGAGTTGAGTATACGGCCCTTGCCGTGGAGCACCCGCAGGCATCTCAAACGCTCGTAACTTAGTGAACCAAGGTGCGAGTGGAAGGAGGATGGTCACCCCGCAGCGTCGATTCGCAGAGTTGAGCGTATGTGACCCTTTCCACCCTTTCCGCCCTGCCTGGTGTTTCACGAACCCTTCTGGGTTCGTGACGTCACAGACTAGTGACACGCTGGTGTCACCACCCTGGTGTGTCGCAGACTGCAGTAGATGGCGGCGCTTCCCTCCGAGTTCCTCGCACGCCTTCACAAACAGGACCAACTTGGTGAAACGAGAAGCTAGTTGAAACCATGGATTCCGCACCGTGTGGCTTGAGAGAGTTGAGTACGTGGCGCTTTCCCCATCGGCCCCGCGTCCGTTTTCAATCGCCTGTACCATCGTGAAACCAGATTTCATTCAAAAGAGAGTTTCTCCACGATACTTGTTTCCACACGCTCGCGCGTATTGTGTCCCTTTCCCCACAGTTTTCCGCAGGTGTTTCCACACACGTCTAACGTAGTGAAACCTGATGATGTTCCTTGAAGGATGGCTTCACCACCCTGTTGTTCCGCAGAGTTCGGGCACAGGCCACTTTCCGTGTAGGCCCTGCGTAGGTTTCAGGCCACGTCTAGCTTTGGGAAACGAGATGTTAGGGGAAAGGTGCTCTCCACGAAGTGGTTCATGCAGTTGGCACAGAGGAACTCTCGTTGTGGGCCCTACCTTTGTCTTCCAACTATTCTCACTGAGTGCAAAGAGATGCAGTTACCTGAGAGATGTTTTCCCCACAGTGTTGTACCACAGAGTTGAGCGATCCGTGCCACTTCTTCACCCCCACCCCCACCCCCACCCCCACCCCCCATAGGCCCTGGGAGTTTTCGAACACTTTTAATTTCATCCAGCGAAAGCACAGGGCCGTTGAAAGAGGGCTTCACCGCCATGTGGTTTCAGAGATTCGAGGTATGGCCCTTCCCACACACGCCCCCGCATGGTTGAGGTTTTCAGACGCTCCTCACCTCGTGATACAAGGTGTTCCTGGAAAAGTGGCTTCCGCCAAGTGCAGTTTGACAAAGGGTACGGCACTGCGGGCACAGGCCCTGCATAGTTTTGCCAACACTTGCGACTTACCCCAGACGACGTGTCTGCGGAATGATGGGTTCCCCGCAGTGTCGCACCGCAGAATGGAGTCTATGGCGCTCCGCGTGTAAGCCCCGCATAGGCTTTCCAAATTGTCTCACTTGGTGAGACCAGACGCTCCTGGAAAGAATTTTCTCACGACCGTGTGGTTTCAGAGAGTTGAGTTTATGGCACTTGCCTCATCGCCTTCTCCTAGGTTTTCAAACACTTGTAACAGCGAAAGCAGAATGTGCGTTGAAAGACGGCTCCACCACAGTGCAAGCAGGTGTTGTTTCCCAGCCTTGAGGATTTGACACTGTCCACAGAGGCCCCGCCTAGCTTTTCCAACACTTCCAACTTCGTGATGCGAGACGGTAGTCGAAAAGGGGTTTGTTTCTGCAAAGTGCAGTGCGACAGAGCCTATGGCCCTATCGGCACAGGCCCTCCAGAGTTTTTCACAAAGTCTAACTTAGTGAGATGACAGGTTTGTTGGAGGATGGTTTCCCCACAGGGTTCTTTCCCAGGCTGGAGTCTGTGGCACTATGTGCCTAGGCCCCGCGTTCGTATTCACACCCTTCGAAGTTAGCGAACCGTGATGCTGGTTGCGAGAGGCTCCCTCCCGCGTATTCTCTCACTGGGTCGAGCACGTGTCACTTTCCAGATGGTTCCTGCCTAGGTGTGCATACCATGCGAGATGGTAGCGGAAAGGTGGTTTCTGCGGAGTGCAGTTGGACAGAGTCTATTATGTACTACGGCACGGTCAACACTGGACCCATAGCGATTTTTCAAAGCCTTCTAACGCAACGAAATGAGGCGAGTCTTGAAAGATGGTTCCCCGCTGTTGTTTCGCAGAGGTGAGGATTCGGCACTTTTACCGTGTAGGCCCTGCCCACGTTTTAAAAGAGTTCGCAGCGAAACCTTGATAGACTTAGTTGGGAAGACTGTGAGACCCCAGTGCTGTTTCCAGAGGCGAGGGTATGGCACTTGCCGCATAAGCCCGCCATCCGTTTTCGACACAGCAGCCTCAGTGAGACAAGATGCTAGTGGAAAGATGGCTTGCCCAGGGCGTTTCGTGCGGTGGAGTGCCTGGCACCTTGGGTGTAGGTCGGCACGGGTTTTCCAACGTGTGGCTTACCGCAACTCGGTGTTAGTTCCTCAGCTGATTCCTGCACACTTTCGTTTCTCGGGGTTGAGTGCATGGCCGTGGCGTCGTGGGCCCCGCATGGGTTTTCAAGCGCTACGTAACCTTACTGACACGAGGTGCCCGTTGAAAGATGGTTTCGCCATCTTGTTCTTTGCCAAGAGGTGAGCGTACGGCACGTTGCGGGGCGGGGGGCACAGTCCTCGCACGGCTGTTCCAACACCTCTCACCTGGGGGAACCCAGACGTTAGCCGGGAAGATGGTTTCTCCACAGCGATCTTTCAGAGTCGGGTGTGTGCCACTTTGCCCCCAGGGTTGCCGGCATTGGGTTTCAGACGCTTCAAAGTGAGTGAAACAAGACGTTACTCGAAAGACGGTGATCCCACCGTGTTGTTCCTCGGAGGGGAGTATAGGGCACCTTATGCTTCGGCCCCGCAAGGATGTTCCAGCCCTCCTAAATGAGTGGAGACTCAGGGTAGTTGAACGACGGTTTCACCACTCTGCCGTTTCACAGAGTTGAGTAGCTGGCCCGCTCCGCATACGCCCTGCAGAGTAGAGTCTTCAAACGTATTCGGCAGAGCGAAACCAGACGGGACTTGAACCAGACGGCCTCCCCACAAGTGCTGTGTCACAGAGTTCAGTATGGGGCATGTTTCCCGCTAGGCCTCGCCATAGGTTTTCAGGCACTTTTAACTTACACGAGGTGACTGTGGAAAGATGGCTTCCCGACCGCGTCCGTTGTGTTGGGTACATGGCGCTTTCCATGGAGACCCTGCATTTCCTTTCCAGCATTTCTGACTTCCGGAAACAATGTCTGAGTTGAAAGACGGTCCCTCTCCCCCTTCCTCCTCCACCCTCTCCCCCCGTCCCCCCTCCCATACACACACACACACACGCACACACACACACACACACAGTGTCGTCTCACAGAGTTGATTGACTCTACGGCACTTTCCTCAGGGGCCCCCGCATGGTTTTCAGACACGCGTCAGCCAAACCAGCTGTGAGTCGAAGGATGTGTAAGCAGCCGTGTTGCTTCCAAGAGTTGAGTACATGGCCCTTTCCGTGCAGCTGCCCCCACAGGTGCTCAAACACTTGTAACTGTGAAAGGAGACGTTAGATGAAAGACCGTCGCACTCCAAGGGTTGTCTCGCAGAGCTGAGGACAAGGCCCTTTCCGCATAGGGCCTGCGTTCGTTTTCAGACACTTCTAACCTAATGAAGCAAGTCGATCGTTGAAAGGTAGTTCCCCGGTGTCTCACAGAGTTGAGTATACGGCCCTTGCCGTGGAGCACCCGCAGGCATCTCAAACGCTCGTAACTTAGTGAACCAAGGTGCGAGTGGAAGGAGGATGGTCACCCCGCAGCGTCGATTCGCAGAGTTGAGCGTATGTGACCCTTTCCACCCTTTCCGCCCTGCCTGGTGTTTCACGAACCCTTCTGGGTTCGTGACGTCACAGACTAGTGACACGCTGGTGTCACCACCCTGGTGTGTCGCAGACTGCAGTAGATGGCGGCGCTTCCCTCCGAGTTCCTCGCACGCCTTCACAAACAGGACCAACTTGGTGAAACGAGAAGCTAGTTGAAACCATGGATTCCGCACCGTGTGGCTTGAGAGAGTTGAGTACGTGGCGCTTTCCCCATCGGCCCCGCGTCCGTTTTCAATCGCCTGTACCATCGTGAAACCAGATTTCATTCAAAAGAGAGTTTCTCCACGATACTTGTTTCCACACGCTCGCGCGTATTGTGTCCCTTTCCCCACAGTTTTCCGCAGGTGTTTCCACACACGTCTAACGTAGTGAAACCTGATGATGTTCCTTGAAGGATGGCTTCACCACCCTGTTGTTCCGCAGAGTTCGGGCACAGGCCACTTTCCGTGTAGGCCCTGCGTAGGTTTCAGGCCACGTCTAGCTTTGGGAAACGAGATGTTAGGGGAAAGGTGCTCTCCACGAAGTGGTTCATGCAGTTGGCACAGAGGAACTCCCGTTGTGGGCCCTACCTTTGTCTTCCAACTATTCTCACTGAGTGCAAAGAGATGCAGTTACCTGAGAGATGTTTTCCCCACAGTGTTGTACCACAGAGTTGAGCGATCCGTGCCACTTCCTCACCCCCACCCCCACCCCCACCCCCACCCCCCATAGGCCCTGGGA
Source organism: Panthera onca (assembly GCF_046562875.1). Taxonomy (NCBI): domain Eukaryota; kingdom Metazoa; phylum Chordata; class Mammalia; order Carnivora; family Felidae; genus Panthera; species Panthera onca. Next base: position 386,310 of record NC_138351.1, read on the forward strand.
GTTTTCGAACACTTTTAATTTCATCCAGCGAAAGCACAGGGCCGTTGAAAGAGGGCTTCACCGCCATGTGGTTTCAGAGATTCGAGGTATGGCCCTTCCCACACACGCCCCCGCATGGTTGAGGTTTTCAGACGCTCCTCACCTCGTGATACAAGGTGTTCCTGGAAAAGTGGCTTCCGCCAAGTGCAGTTTGACAAAGGGTACGGCACTGCGGGCACAGGCCCTGCATAGTTTTGCCAACACTTGCGACTTACCCCAGACGACGTGTCTGCGGAATGATGGGTTCCCCGCAGTGTCGCACCGCAGAATGGAGTCTATGGCGCTCCGCGTGTAAGCCCCGCATAGGCTTTCCAAATTGTCTCACTTGGTGAGACCAGACGCTCCTGGAAAGAATTTTCTCACGACCGTGTGGTTTCAGAGAGTTGAGTTTATGGCACTTGCCTCATCGCCTTCTCCTAGGTTTTCAAACACTTGTAACAGCGAAAGCAGAATGTGCGTTGAAAGACGGCTCCACCACAGTGCAAGCAGGTGTTGTTTCCCAGCCTTGAGGATTTGACACTGTCCACAGAGGCCCCGCCTAGCTTTTCCAACACTTCCAACTTCGTGATGCGAGACGGTAGTCGAAAAGGGGTTTGTTTCTGCAAAGTGCAGTGCGACAGAGCCTATGGCCCTATCGGCACAGGCCCTCCAGAGTTTTTCACAAAGTCTAACTTAGTGAGATGACAGGTTTGTTGGAGGATGGTTTCCCCACAGGGTTCTTTCCCAGGCTGGAGTCTGTGGCACTATGTGCCTAGGCCCCGCGTTCGTATTCACACCCTTCGAAGTTAGCGAACCGTGATGCTGGTTGCGAGAGGCTCCCTCCCGCGTATTCTCTCACTGGGTCGAGCACGTGTCACTTTCCAGATGGTTCCTGCCTAGGTGTGCATACCATGCGAGATGGTAGCGGAAAGGTGGTTTCTGCGGAGTGCAGTTGGACAGAGTCTATTATGTACTACGGCACGGTCAACACTGGACCCATAGCGATTTTTCAAAGCCTTCTAACGCAACGAAATGAGGCGAGTCTTGAAAGATGGTTCCCCGCTGTTGTTTCGCAGAGGTGAGGATTCGGCACTTTTACCGTGTAGGCCCTGCCCACGTTTTAAAAGAGTTCGCAGCGAAACCTTGATAGACTTAGTTGGGAAGACTGTGAGACCCCAGTGCTGTTTCCAGAGGCGAGGGTATGGCACTTGCCGCATAAGCCCGCCATCCGTTTTCGACACAGCAGCCTCAGTGAGACAAGATGCTAGTGGAAAGATGGCTTGCCCAGGGCGTTTCGTGCGGTGGAGTGCCTGGCACCTTGGGTGTAGGTCGGCACGGGTTTTCCAACGTGTGGCTTACCGCAACTCGGTGTTAGTTCCTCAGCTGATTCCTGCACACTTTCGTTTCTCGGGGTTGAGTGCATGGCCGTGGCGTCGTGGGCCCCGCATGGGTTTTCAAGCGCTACGTAACCTTACTGACACGAGGTGCCCGTTGAAAGATGGTTTCGCCATCTTGTTCTTTGCCAAGAGGTGAGCGTACGGCACGTTGCGGGGCGGGGGGCACAGTCCTCGCACGGCTGTTCCAACACCTCTCACCTGGGGGAACCCAGACGTTAGCCGGGAAGATGGTTTCTCCACAGCGATCTTTCAGAGTCGGGTGTGTGCCACTTTGCCCCCAGGGTTGCCGGCATTGGGTTTCAGACGCTTCAAAGTGAGTGAAACAAGACGTTACTCGAAAGACGGTGATCCCACCGTGTTGTTCCTCGGAGGGGAGTATAGGGCACCTTATGCTTCGGCCCCGCAAGGATGTTCCAGCCCTCCTAAATGAGTGGAGACTCAGGGTAGTTGAACGACGGTTTCACCACTCTGCCGTTTCACAGAGTTGAGTAGCTGGCCCGCTCCGCATACGCCCTGCAGAGTAGAGTCTTCAAACGTATTCGGCAGAGCGAAACCAGACGGGACTTGAACCAGACGGCCTCCCCACAAGTGCTGTGTCACAGAGTTCAGTATGGGGCATGTTTCCCGCTAGGCCTCGCCATAGGTTTTCAGGCACTTTTAACTTACACGAGGTGACTGTGGAAAGATGGCTTCCCGACCGCGTCCGTTGTGTTGGGTACATGGCGCTTTCCATGGAGACCCTGCATTTCCTTTCCAGCATTTCTGACTTCCGGAAACAATGTCTGAGTTGAAAGACGGTCCCTCTCCCCCTTCCTCCTCCACCCTCTCCCCCCGTCCCCCCTCCCATACACACACACACACACGCACACACACACACACACACAGTGTCGTCTCACAGAGTTGATTGACTCTACGGCACTTTCCTCAGGGGCCCCCGCATGGTTTTCAGACACGCGTCAGCCAAACCAGCTGTGAGTCGAAGGATGTGTAAGCAGCCGTGTTGCTTCCAAGAGTTGAGTACATGGCCCTTTCCGTGCAGCTGCCCCCACAGGTGCTCAAACACTTGTAACTGTGAAAGGAGACGTTAGATGAAAGACCGTCGCACTCCAAGGGTTGTCTCGCAGAGCTGAGGACAAGGCCCTTTCCGCATAGGGCCTGCGTTCGTTTTCAGACACTTCTAACCTAATGAAGCAAGTCGATCGTTGAAAGGTAGTTCCCCGGTGTCTCACAGAGTTGAGTATACGGCCCTTGCCGTGGAGCACCCGCAGGCATCTCAAACGCTCGTAACTTAGTGAACCAAGGTGCGAGTGGAAGGAGGATGGTCACCCCGCAGCGTCGATTCGCAGAGTTGAGCGTATGTGACCCTTTCCACCCTTTCCGCCCTGCCTGGTGTTTCACGAACCCTTCTGGGTTCGTGACGTCACAGACTAGTGACACGCTGGTGTCACCACCCTGGTGTGTCGCAGACTGCAGTAGATGGCGGCGCTTCCCTCCGAGTTCCTCGCACGCCTTCACAAACAGGACCAACTTGGTGAAACGAGAAGCTAGTTGAAACCATGGATTCCGCACCGTGTGGCTTGAGAGAGTTGAGTACGTGGCGCTTTCCCCATCGGCCCCGCGTCCGTTTTCAATCGCCTGTACCATCGTGAAACCAGATTTCAGTCAAAAGAGAGTTTCTCCACGATACTTGTTTCCACACGCTCGCGCGTATTGTGTCCCTTTCCCCACAGTTTTCCGCAGGTGTTTCCACACACGTCTAACGTAGTGAAACCTGATGATGTTCCTTGAAGGATGGCTTCACCACCCTGTTGTTCCGCAGAGTTCGGGCACAGGCCACTTTCCGTGTAGGCCCTGCGTAGGTTTCAGGCCACGTCTAGCTTTGGGAAACGAGATGTTAGGGGAAAGGTGCTCTCCACGAAGTGGTTCATGCAGTTGGCACAGAGGAACTCTCGTTGTGGGCCCTACCTTTGTCTTCCAACTATTCTCACTGAGTGCAAAGAGATGCAGTTACCTGAGAGATGTTTTCCCCACAGTGTTGTACCACAGAGTTGAGCGATCCGTGCCACTTCCTCACCCCCACCCCCACCCCCACCCCCACCCCCCATAGGCCCTGGGAGTTTTCGAACACTTTTAATTTCATCCAGCGAAAGCACAGGGCCGTTGAAAGAGGGCTTCACCGCCATGTGGTTTCAGAGATTCGAGGTATGGCCCTTCCCACACACGCCCCCGCATGGTTGAGGTTTTCAGACGCTCCTCACCTCGTGATACAAGGTGTTCCTGGAAAAGTGGCTTCCGCCAAGTGCAGTTTGACAAAGGGTACGGCACTGCGGGCACAGGCCCTGCATAGTTTTGCCAACACTTGCGACTTACCCCAGACGACGTGTCTGCGGAATGATGGGTTCCCCGCAGTGTCGCACCGCAGAATGGAGTCTATGGCGCTCCGCGTGTAAGCCCCGCATAGGCTTTCCAAATTGTCTCACTTGGTGAGACCAGACGCTCCTGGAAAGAATTTTCTCACGACCGTGTGGTTTCAGAGAGTTGAGTTTATGGCACTTGCCTCATCGCCTTCTCCTAGGTTTTCAAACACTTGTAACAGCGAAAGCAGAATGTGCGTTGAAAGACGGCTCCACCACAGTGCAAGCAGGTGTTGTTTCCCAGCCTTGAGGATTTGACACTGTCCACAGAGGCCCCGCCTAGCTTTTCCAACACTTCCAACTTCGTGATGCGAGACGGTAGTCGAAAAGGGGTTTGTTTCTGCAAAGTGCAGTGCGACAGAGCCTATGGCCCTATCGGCACAGGCCCTCCAGAGTTTTTCACAAAGTCTAACTTAGTGAGATGACAGGTTTGTTGGAGGATGGTTTCCCCACAGGGTTCTTTCCCAGGCTGGAGTCTGTGGCACTATGTGCCTAGGCCCCGCGTTCGTATTCACACCCTTCGAAGTTAGCGAACCGTGATGCTGGTTGCGAGAGGCTCCCTCCCGCGTATTCTCTCACTGGGTCGAGCACGTGTCACTTTCCAGATGGTTCCTGCCTAGGTGTGCATACCATGCGAGATGGTAGCGGAAAGGTGGTTTCTGCGGAGTGCAGTTGGACAGAGTCTATTATGTACTACGGCACGGTCAACACTGGACCCATAGCGATTTTTCAAAGCCTTCTAACGCAACGAAATGAGGCGAGTCTTGAAAGATGGTTCCCCGCTGTTGTTTCGCAGAGGTGAGGATTCGGCACTTTTACCGTGTAGGCCCTGCCCACGTTTTAAAAGAGTTCGCAGCGAAACCTTGATAGACTTAGTTGGGAAGACTGTGAGACCCCAGTGCTGTTTCCAGAGGCGAGGGTATGGCACTTGCCGCATAAGCCCGCCATCCGTTTTCGACACAGCAGCCTCAGTGAGACAAGATGCTAGTGGAAAGATGGCTTGCCCAGGGCGTTTCGTGCGGTGGAGTGCCTGGCACCTTGGGTGTAGGTCGGCACGGGTTTTCCAACGTGTGGCTTACCGCAACTCGGTGTTAGTTCCTCAGCTGATTCCTGCACACTTTCGTTTCTCGGGGTTGAGTGCATGGCCGTGGCGTCGTGGGCCCCGCATGGGTTTTCAAGCGCTACGTAACCTTACTGACACGAGGTGCCCGTTGAAAGATGGTTTCGCCATCTTGTTCTTTGCCAAGAGGTGAGCGTACGGCACGTTGCGGGGCGGGGGGCACAGTCCTCGCACGGCTGTTCCAACACCTCTCACCTGGGGGAACCCAGACGTTAGCCGGGAAGATGGTTTCTCCACAGCGATCTTTCAGAGTCGGGTGTGTGCCACTTTGCCCCCAGGGTTGCCGGCATTGGGTTTCAGACGCTTCAAAGTGAGTGAAACAAGACGTTACTCGAAAGACGGTGATCCCACCGTGTTGTTCCTCGGAGGGGAGTATAGGGCACCTTATGCTTCGGCCCCGCAAGGATGTTCCAGCCCTCCTAAATGAGTGGAGACTCAGGGTAGTTGAACGACGGTTTCACCACTCTGCCGTTTCACAGAGTTGAGTAGCTGGCCCGCTCCGCATACGCCCTGCAGAGTAGAGTCTTCAAACGTATTCGGCAGAGCGAAACCAGACGGGACTTGAACCAGACGGCCTCCCCACAAGTGCTGTGTCACAGAGTTCAGTATGGGGCATGTTTCCCGCTAGGCCTCGCCATAGGTTTTCAGGCACTTTTAACTTACACGAGGTGACTGTGGAAAGATGGCTTCCCGACCGCGTCCGTTGTGTTGGGTACATGGCGCTTTCCATGGAGACCCTGCATTTCCTTTCCAGCATTTCTGACTTCCGGAAACAATGTCTGAGTTGAAAGACGGTCCCTCTCCCCCTTCCTCCTCCACCCTCTCCCCCCGTCCCCCCTCCCATACACACACACACACACGCACACACACACACACACACAGTGTCGTCTCACAGAGTTGATTGACTCTACGGCACTTTCCTCAGGGGCCCCCGCATGGTTTTCAGACACGCGTCAGCCAAACCAGCTGTGAGTCGAAGGATGTGTAAGCAGCCGTGTTGCTTCCAAGAGTTGAGTACATGGCCCTTTCCGTGCAGCTGCCCCCACAGGTGCTCAAACACTTGTAACTGTGAAAGGAGACGTTAGATGAAAGACCGTCGCACTCCAAGGGTTGTCTCGCAGAGCTGAGGACAAGGCCCTTTCCGCATAGGGCCTGCGTTCGTTTTCAGACACTTCTAACCTAATGAAGCAAGTCGATCGTTGAAAGGTAGTTCCCCGGTGTCTCACAGAGTTGAGTATACGGCCCTTGCCGTGGAGCACCCGCAGGCATCTCAAACGCTCGTAACTTAGTGAACCAAGGTGCGAGTGGAAGGAGGATGGTCACCCCGCAGCGTCGATTCGCAGAGTTGAGCGTATGTGACCCTTTCCACCCTTTCCGCCCTGCCTGGTGTTTCACGAACCCTTCTGGGTTCGTGACGTCACAGACTAGTGACACGCTGGTGTCACCACCCTGGTGTGTCGCAGACTGCAGTAGATGGCGGCGCTTCCCTCCGAGTTCCTCGCACGCCTTCACAAACAGGACCAACTTGGTGAAACGAGAAGCTAGTTGAAACCATGGATTCCGCACCGTGTGGCTTGAGAGAGTTGAGTACGTGGCGCTTTCCCCATCGGCCCCGCGTCCGTTTTCAATCGCCTGTACCATCGTGAAACCAGATTTCAGTCAAAAGAGAGTTTCTCCACGATACTTGTTTCCACACGCTCGCGCGTATTGTGTCCCTTTCCCCACAGTTTTCCGCAGGTGTTTCCACACACGTCTAACGTAGTGAAACCTGATGATGTTCCTTGAAGGATGGCTTCACCACCCTGTTGTTCCGCAGAGTTCGGGCACAGGCCACTTTCCGTGTAGGCCCTGCGTAGGTTTCAGGCCACGTCTAGCTTTGGGAAACGAGATGTTAGGGGAAAGGTGCTCTCCACGAAGTGGTTCATGCAGTTGGCACAGAGGAACTCTCGTTGTGGGCCCTACCTTTGTCTTCCAACTATTCTCACTGAGTGCAAAGAGATGCAGTTACCTGAGAGATGTTTTCCCCACAGTGTTGTACCACAGAGTTGAGCGATCCGTGCCACTTCCTCACCCCCACCCCCACCCCCACCCCCACCCCCCATAGGCCCTGGGAGTTTTCGAACACTTTTAATTTCATCCAGCGAAAGCACAGGGCCGTTGAAAGAGGGCTTCACCGCCATGTGGTTTCAGAGATTCGAGGTATGGCCCTTCCCACACACGCCCCCGCATGGTTGAGGTTTTCAGACGCTCCTCACCTCGTGATACAAGGTGTTCCTGGAAAAGTGGCTTCCGCCAAGTGCAGTTTGACAAAGGGTACGGCACTGCGGGCACAGGCCCTGCATAGTTTTGCCAACACTTGCGACTTACCCCAGACGACGTGTCTGCGGAATGATGGGTTCCCCGCAGTGTCGCACCGCAGAATGGAGTCTATGGCGCTCCGCGTGTAAGCCCCGCATAGGCTTTCCAAATTGTCTCACTTGGTGAGACCAGACGCTCCTGGAAAGAATTTTCTCACGACCGTGTGGTTTCAGAGAGTTGAGTTTATGGCACTTGCCTCATCGCCTTCTCCTAGGTTTTCAAACACTTGTAACAGCGAAAGCAGAATGTGCGTTGAAAGACGGCTCCACCACAGTGCAAGCAGGTGTTGTTTCCCAGCCTTGAGGATTTGACACTGTCCACAGAGGCCCCGCCTAGCTTTTCCAACACTTCCAACTTCGTGATGCGAGACGGTAGTCGAAAAGGGGTTTGTTTCTGCAAAGTGCAGTGCGACAGAGCCTATGGCCCTATCGGCACAGGCCCTCCAGAGTTTTTCACAAAGTCTAACTTAGTGAGATGACAGGTTTGTTGGAGGATGGTTTCCCCACAGGGTTCTTTCCCAGGCTGGAGTCTGTGGCACTATGTGCCTAGGCCCCGCGTTCGTATTCACACCCTTCGAAGTTAGCGAACCGTGATGCTGGTTGCGAGAGGCTCCCTCCCGCGTATTCTCTCACTGGGTCGAGCACGTGTCACTTTCCAGATGGTTCCTGCCTAGGTGTGCATACCATGCGAGATGGTAGCGGAAAGGTGGTTTCTGCGGAGTGCAGTTGGACAGAGTCTATTATGTACTACGGCACGGTCAACACTGGACCCATAGCGATTTTTCAAAGCCTTCTAACGCAACGAAATGAGGCGAGTCTTGAAAGATGGTTCCCCGCTGTTGTTTCGCAGAGGTGAGGATTCGGCACTTTTACCGTGTAGGCCCTGCCCACGTTTTAAAAGAGTTCGCAGCGAAACCTTGATAGACTTAGTTGGGAAGACTGTGAGACCCCAGTGCTGTTTCCAGAGGCGAGGGTATGGCACTTGCCGCATAAGCCCGCCATCCGTTTTCGACACAGCAGCCTCAGTGAGACAAGATGCTAGTGGAAAGATGGCTTGCCCAGGGCGTTTCGTGCGGTGGAGTGCCTGGCACCTTGGGTGTAGGTCGGCACGGGTTTTCCAACGTGTGGCTTACCGCAACTCGGTGTTAGTTCCTCAGCTGATTCCTGCACACTTTCGTTTCTCGGGGTTGAGTGCATGGCCGTGGCGTCGTGGGCCCCGCATGGGTTTTCAAGCGCTACGTAACCTTACTGACACGAGGTGCCCGTTGAAAGATGGTTTCGCCATCTTGTTCTTTGCCAAGAGGTGAGCGTACGGCACGTTGCGGGGCGGGGGGCACAGTCCTCGCACGGCTGTTCCAACACCTCTCACCTGGGGGAACCCAGACGTTAGCCGGGAAGATGGTTTCTCCACAGCGATCTTTCAGAGTCGGGTGTGTGCCACTTTGCCCCCAGGGTTGCCGGCATTGGGTTTCAGACGCTTCAAAGTGAGTGAAACAAGACGTTACTCGAAAGACGGTGATCCCACCGTGTTGTTCCTCGGAGGGGAGTATAGGGCACCTTATGCTTCGGCCCCGCAAGGATGTTCCAGCCCTCCTAAATGAGTGGAGACTCAGGGTAGTTGAACGACGGTTTCACCACTCTGCCGTTTCACAGAGTTGAGTAGCTGGCCCGCTCCGCATACGCCCTGCAGAGTAGAGTCTTCAAACGTATTCGGCAGAGCGAAACCAGACGGGACTTGAACCAGACGGCCTCCCCACAAGTGCTGTGTCACAGAGTTCAGTATGGGGCATGTTTCCCGCTAGGCCTCGCCATAGGTTTTCAGGCACTTTTAACTTACACGAGGTGACTGTGGAAAGATGGCTTCCCGACCGCGTCCGTTGTGTTGGGTACATGGCGCTTTCCATGGAGACCCTGCATTTCCTTTCCAGCATTTCTGACTTCCGGAAACAATGTCTGAGTTGAAAGACGGTCCCTCTCCCCCTTCCTCCTCCACCCTCTCCCCCCGTCCCCCCTCCCATACACACACACACACACGCACACACACACACACACAGTGTCGTCTCACAGAGTTGATTGACTCTACGGCACTTTCCTCAGGGGCCCCCGCATGGTTTTCAGACACGCGTCAGCCAAACCAGCTGTGAGTCGAAGGATGTGTAAGCAGCCGTGTTGCTTCCAAGAGTTGAGTACATGGCCCTTTCCGTGCAGCTGCCCCCACAGGTGCTCAAACACTTGTAACTGTGAAAGGAGACGTTAGATGAAAGACCGTCGCACTCCAAGGGTTGTCTCGCAGAGCTGAGGACAAGGCCCTTTCCGCATAGGGCCTGCGTTCGTTTTCAGACACTTCTAACCTAATGAAGCAAGTCGATCGTTGAAAGGTAGTTCCCCGGTGTCTCACAGAGTTGAGTATACGGCCCTTGCCGTGGAGCACCCGCAGGCATCTCAAACGCTCGTAACTTAGTGAACCAAGGTGCGAGTGGAAGGAGGATGGTCACCCCGCAGCGTCGATTCGCAGAGTTGAGCGTATGTGACCCTTTCCACCCTTTCCGCCCTGCCTGGTGTTTCACGAACCCTTCTGGGTTCGTGACGTCACAGACTAGTGACACGCTGGTGTCACCACCCTGGTGTGTCGCAGACTGCAGTAGATGGCGGCGCTTCCCTCCGAGTTCCTCGCACGCCTTCACAAACAGGACCAACTTGGTGAAACGAGAAGCTAGTTGAAACCATGGATTCCGCACCGTGTGGCTTGAGAGAGTTGAGTACGTGGCGCTTTCCCCATCGGCCCCGCGTCCGTTTTCAATCGCCTGTACCATCGTGAAACCAGATTTCAGTCAAAAGAGAGTTTCTCCACGATACTTGTTTCCACACGCTCGCGCGTATTGTGTCCCTTTCCCCACAGTTTTCCGCAGGTGTTTCCACACACGTCTAACGTAGTGAAACCTGATGATGTTCCTTGAAGGATGGCTTCACCACCCTGTTGTTCCGCAGAGTTCGGGCACAGGCCACTTTCCGTGTAGGCCCTGCGTAGGTTTCAGGCCACGTCTAGCTTTGGGAAACGAGATGTTAGGGGAAAGGTGCTCTCCACGAAGTGGTTCATGCAGTTGGCACAGAGGAACTCTCGTTGTGGGCCCTACCTTTGTCTTCCAACTATTCTCACTGAGTGCAAAGAGATGCAGTTACCTGAGAGATGTTTTCCCCACAGTGTTGTACCACAGAGTTGAGCGATCCGTGCCACTTCCTCACCCCCACCCCCACCCCCACCCCCACCCCCCATAGGCCCTGGGAGTTTTCGAACACTTTTAATTTCATCCAGCGAAAGCACAGGGCCGTTGAAAGAGGGCTTCACCGCCATGTGGTTTCAGAGATTCGAGGTATGGCCCTTCCCACACACGCCCCCGCATGGTTGAGGTTTTCAGACGCTCCTCACCTCGTGATACAAGGTGTTCCTGGAAAAGTGGCTTCCGCCAAGTGCAGTTTGACAAAGGGTACGGCACTGCGGGCACAGGCCCTGCATAGTTTTGCCAACACTTGCGACTTACCCCAGACGACGTGTCTGCGGAATGATGGGTTCCCCGCAGTGTCGCACCGCAGAATGGAGTCTATGGCGCTCCGCGTGTAAGCCCCGCATAGGCTTTCCAAATTGTCTCACTTGGTGAGACCAGACGCTCCTGGAAAGAATTTTCTCACGACCGTGTGGTTTCAGAGAGTTGAGTTTATGGCACTTGCCTCATCGCCTTCTCCTAGGTTTTCAAACACTTGTAACAGCGAAAGCAGAATGTGCGTTGAAAGACGGCTCCACCACAGTGCAAGCAGGTGTTGTTTCCCAGCCTTGAGGATTTGACACTGTCCACAGAGGCCCCGCCTAGCTTTTCCAACACTTCCAACTTCGTGATGCGAGACGGTAGTCGAAAAGGGGTTTGTTTCTGCAAAGTGCAGTGCGACAGAGCCTATGGCCCTATCGGCACAGGCCCTCCAGAGTTTTTCACAAAGTCTAACTTAGTGAGATGACAGGTTTGTTGGAGGATGGTTTCCCCACAGGGTTCTTTCCCAGGCTGGAGTCTGTGGCACTATGTGCCTAGGCCCCGCGTTCGTATTCACACCCTTCGAAGTTAGCGAACCGTGATGCTGGTTGCGAGAGGCTCCCTCCCGCGTATTCTCTCACTGGGTCGAGCACGTGTCACTTTCCAGATGGTTCCTGCCTGGGTGTGCATACCATGCGAGATGGTAGCGGAAAGGTGGTTTCTGCGGAGTGCAGTTGGACAGAGTCTATTATGTACTACGGCACGGTCAACACTGGACCCATAGCGATTTTTCAAAGCCTTCTAACGCAACGAAATGAGGCGAGTCTTGAAAGATGGTTCCCCGCTGTTGTTTCGCAGAGGTGAGGATTCGGCACTTTTACCGTGTAGGCCCTGCCCACGTTTTAAAAGAGTTCGCAGCGAAACCTTGATAGACTTAGTTGGGAAGACTGTGAGACCCCAGTGCTGTTTCCAGAGGCGAGGGTATGGCACTTGCCGCATAAGCCCGCCATCCGTTTTCGACACAGCAGCCTCAGTGAGACAAGATGCTAGTGGAAAGATGGCTTGCCCAGGGCGTTTCGTGCGGTGGAGTGCCTGGCACCTTGGGTGTAGGTCGGCACGGGTTTTCCAACGTGTGGCTTACCGCAACTCGGTGTTAGTTCCTCAGCTGATTCCTGCACACTTTCGTTTCTCGGGGTTGAGTGCATGGCCGTGGCGTCGTGGGCCCCGCATGGGTTTTCAAGCGCTACGTAACCTTACTGACACGAGGTGCCCGTTGAAAGATGGTTTCGCCATCTTGTTCTTTGCCAAGAGGTGAGCGTACGGCACGTTGCGGGGCGGGGGGCACAGTCCTCGCACGGCTGTTCCAACACCTCTCACCTGGGGGAACCCAGACGTTAGCCGGGAAGATGGTTTCTCCACAGCGATCTTTCAGAGTCGGGTGTGTGCCACTTTGCCCCCAGGGTTGCCGGCATTGGGTTTCAGACGCTTCAAAGTGAGTGAAACAAGACGTTACTCGAAAGACGGTGATCCCACCGTGTTGTTCCTCGGAGGGGAGTATAGGGCACCTTATGCTTCGGCCCCGCAAGGATGTTCCAGCCCTCCTAAATGAGTGGAGACTCAGGGTAGTTGAACGACGGTTTCACCACTCTGCCGTTTCACAGAGTTGAGTAGCTGGCCCGCTCCGCATACGCCCTGCAGAGTAGAGTCTTCAAACGTATTCGGCAGAGCGAAACCAGACGGGACTTGAACCAGACGGCCTCCCCACAAGTGCTGTGTCACAGAGTTCAGTATGGGGCATGTTTCCCGCTAGGCCTCGCCATAGGTTTTCAGGCACTTTTAACTTACACGAGGTGACTGTGGAAAGATGGCTTCCCGACCGCGTCCGTTGTGTTGGGTACATGGCGCTTTCCATGGAGACCCTGCATTTCCTTTCCAGCATTTCTGACTTCCGGAAACAATGTCTGAGTTGAAAGACGGTCCCTCTCCCCCTTCCTCCTCCACCCTCTCCCCCCGTCCCCCCTCCCATACACACACACACACACGCACACACACACACACACACAGTGTCGTCTCACAGAGTTGATTGACTCTACGGCACTTTCCTCAGGGGCCCCCGCATGGTTTTCAGACACGCGTCAGCCAAACCAGCTGTGAGTCGAAGGATGTGTAAGCAGCCGTGTTGCTTCCAAGAGTTGAGTACATGGCCCTTTCCGTGCAGCTGCCCCCACAGGTGCTCAAACACTTGTAACTGTGAAAGGAGACGTTAGATGAAAGACCGTCGCACTCCAAGGGTTGTCTCGCAGAGCTGAGGACAAGGCCCTTTCCGCATAGGGCCTGCGTTCGTTTTCAGACACTTCTAACCTAATGAAGCAAGTCGATCGTTGAAAGGTAGTTCCCCGGTGTCTCACAGAGTTGAGTATACGGCCCTTGCCGTGGAGCACCCGCAGGCATCTCAAACGCTCGTAACTTAGTGAACCAAGGTGCGAGTGGAAGGAGGATGGTCACCCCGCAGCGTCGATTCGCAGAGTTGAGCGTATGTGACCCTTTCCACCCTTTCCGCCCTGCCTGGTGTTTCACGAACCCTTCTGGGTTCGTGACGTTCACAGACTAGTGACACGCTGGTGTCACCACCCTGGTGTGTCGCAGACTGCAGTAGATGGCGGCGCTTCCCTCCGAGTTCCTCGCACGCCTTCACAAACAGGACCAACTTGGTGAAACGAGAAGCTAGTTGAAACCATGGATTCCGCACCGTGTGGCTTGAGAGAGTTGAGTACGTGGCGCTTTCCCCATCGGCCCCGCGTCCGTTTTCAATCGCCTGTACCATCGTGAAACCAGATTTCAGTCAAAAGAGAGTTTCTCCACGATACTTGTTTCCACACGCTCGCGCGTATTGTGTCCCTTTCCCCACAGTTTTCCGCAGGTGTTTCCACACACGTCTAACGTAGTGAAACCTGATGATGTTCCTTGAAGGATGGCTTCACCACCCTGTTGTTCCGCAGAGTTCGGGCACAGGCCACTTTCCGTGTAGGCCCTGCGTAGGTTTCAGGCCACGTCTAGCTTTGGGAAACGAGATGTTAGGGGAAAGGTGCTCTCCACGAAGTGGTTCATGCAGTTGGCACAGAGGAACTCTCGTTGTGGGCCCTACCTTTGTCTTCCAACTATTCTCACTGAGTGCAAAGAGATGCAGTTACCTGAGAGATGTTTTCCCCACAGTGTTGTACCACAGAGTTGAGCGATCCGTGCCACTTCCTCACCCCCACCCCCACCCCCACCCCCACCCCCCATAGGCCCTGGGAGTTTTCGAACACTTTTAATTTCATCCAGCGAAAGCACAGGGCCGTTGAAAGAGGGCTTCACCGCCATGTGGTTTCAGAGATTCGAGGTATGGCCCTTCCCACACACGCCCCCGCATGGTTGAGGTTTTCAGACGCTCCTCACCTCGTGATACAAGGTGTTCCTGGAAAAGTGGCTTCCGCCAAGTGCAGTTTGACAAAGGGTACGGCACTGCGGGCACAGGCCCTGCATAGTTTTGCCAACACTTGCGACTTACCCCAGACGACGTGTCTGCGGAATGATGGGTTCCCCGCAGTGTCGCACCGCAGAATGGAGTCTATGGCGCTCCGCGTGTAAGCCCCGCATAGGCTTTCCAAATTGTCTCACTTGGTGAGACCAGACGCTCCTGGAAAGAATTTTCTCACGACCGTGTGGTTTCAGAGAGTTG